>NW_020897820.1:21878-24318 GCF_003984885.1 Neopelma chrysocephalum | reverse complement strand
CTGCCAGGCAGTCCAGCTTCCCATGGGCTTTGCCAGCCCCAGTGCTCCTGCCAAAAAATGATGTGCTAAGGGAATCTAGTCTGAGGTAAGTAAAAGGCATTACCATTCGGTGCAGGTATGTCTGTGTTGATTCACACCAAGCTGCACTATAATTTTATGTGGGTGGCTCCTCGTTGGATATTTTGTTGAAAAATAGAATATCTCCCAGCTTTGTCAATCTGTCAATGGGAGCTAAAAAAGGCTGTGCCTTGTTGTCTGCCTCCTTCAGTTTTCTGTGTGGTGAAACTCAGTAGTTCAGCTTTGGTCATCCTCCTGTGATCACAAATGATGTCCAAGGGAGTCTTCATTCTTGATTTATTTCAAATATGCATTAGCAATTTAGAAATCTTCTTTAATTCCCTGAAATAAAAACTTTTAAAACTGCATTCCCATGTCTGTTATAGAAGAGAACTTCACTCTGAATTTTTCACTCTCTTGTCACTGCTTGTATTGACGAAGGTCCTGCTGGCATTCAGCTTTCTCTGAATGTGCAGGATGGGAATCACAGTCCTTTTTCTTCTTGAAGAAAACCAGGCGACAGCCACAAAAGTAGTATTGTGTGAGGGAAAACATACTTAATCTTTTCCTATCAAAGAGCTCCTAATTGTTTTTAAGGTGTTTTAAATGGACTCGGAGGAAATTGAGAGGAGAAATATTTGTGTATTTTCATAACCATATTAAAATAGTAATGTCTCAGAATAAGTCCTTGAATTATATAATATGGTGAAAAAATAATTTTTGATGAAAAGTGCCAAAGATTAGATCTGACAAAATATAGTCATTACCTGAGCTTGTTACAGTGAAGGGTGTTTTGCAACCGTGACAGAACATCTTGCATCACCCAGCAGAGTCAGAAACACTTGTGTACTTTTTTCCACTGCCTGTGCAATAGGGGATGTGCAGTGAACTGCTTTTTCCACCTTTACTAATCAAGCTGCTGGGAAGCTGAGCAAAACCTTGCTTGGAAACAAACCCTCAGGTTTCCAGCTGTGTGTTAAACATCGGCTCTGCAGCTCCTACAGATGAGTCCCTGGGCTGTGAAGGGAAGCACAAGGAGCTGGTGGGGCCTGCTGTGAACTGCCACCTCAAAATCAGGTTATCCACAGAAAGGTTCAACCTGGGAGCGTTCTAGGGAGAGATTCCATATTACAGGAGAAGAAATAAGCTCCCTCCCCTCTCTGGCTACAGTTGTGCAGTTGTGTTCACCCTTAGCTCTGTTATCCCATTCTGGGCTGATATTTGTCTGTTGGGTCTCAGAGCTCAGCTCACGAGAGTATCTGGCACATTATTAAAATCAGAAGCACAGCCCAAGTTGCTCCAAGAAGATTCTGCTCTGCCCTGACTGCTCAGAAATTGTGCTTTAACTCTAAATATCATTATCAGCTACTGGAGTGTATCATCAACCTCCCTGCCTGGAGGCATGTCTTGGCACGGCTTTGTGTTTTCTTTTTTAAGTGTTTTCACCCTACAGAGTGGAAGAAAAACCCCACACGGGATTCTGGTTGCATCAGACAGAAATGAAATTTTTATTAGAGACATTTTCCTGATTCAGAACAACCCGAGCACCGGCCAGGTTGGGTCTGTGAAGCAGCAGTTGCAGTGCCAGTGACCGGGGCCGCGGAGCATCACGGGCAGAAGCAGCACAGAGCATGCAGGGCAGGGGAGAGGTGGCATCTGCAACTCCCAGGAACTGCTCAGAGCATCGTCCTTCCTCGGGAGCACGGGGAATGCAGCGGATTTGGGCGTTTCTGTTTGAAGGGTCTTGCACTGGAGGATCCTGGGTGTATATTCTTAGTCAAAAGATTTTCTTCCGTAGCCTGTTTAGAGGCAAAGCAAGTGTGAACGTCAGTGCTGGCACTGAACCCCTGAGCCACCAGTGTCCCCCAGACATGAGGATTGTGTGGGAGCAACCAGAAGCATTCCAAAAGCATAAAGGAAAACTCCAGCATGGCACAAAGGCCATGAGATTTATGAGGGTCTGCAAAGAATGAGAGGGATGAAGAAAACCAGCTGGGGTTAAACTACAGGGTCAGCTGATGTCACCCACAAAATGGGTTCCTCTTTGCACAAAAAGAGGAAAGAATTGCCAACAACAGTGAATCTCACATTTCCTAGAGCCTTTAGTTTGTCCTCAGTACTGTTTGCCTCTGGAAGAGGATGTTGGTATAAATGAGTGCATAAATGAGTCAGGGTGGGACTGAGAGGACAGTATGCCCAAACCACAGTTCTCACCTTGGCTTTCACCACCACTCCTGCAGGACTGGGACTGGGAAGATGAAGAGTAGGAGTGGGAACTGCTGATGCCTCCTGAGCTTCTTCCTCCTCCTCCTCCTCCTCCAATGCTACTGCATCCACCTCCGCTTCCTCCTCCCATTCCTCCGCTTCCTCCTCCCATTCCTCC
>NW_020897820.1:0-21868 GCF_003984885.1 Neopelma chrysocephalum | reverse complement strand
TTCCTCCTCCACCACTTCCTCCTCCCATTCCTCCTCCCATTCCTCCTCCCATTCCTCCTCCCATTCCACTGCCACCACCACCATATCCACCACTCATGCTACCACCACCTCCTCTTCCTCCTCCAGAATAGCCACCACCTCCTATTCTACCACCTCCCATGCCTCCTCCTATTCCTCCTGAAGGGATTCTGCAAAGAGAGAGAAAGAAGGGGAAAAAAAAAAGTTAATCAAAAGCATTTTGATCTCTGAAGGCAGTCGAAGTACAGCTGCTGCCCAGGAGCTGGCACTGCTCTGGACTATATCTCTGGTTAGAGCCCAGCACAGCAGCAAGACAACTGATGCAGTGCCAAAAAATCAGCCTCTCTTTCAATGTCAGCTTGAATTCAAGAGCTTTTGTTTTTCCCACGTTCTGCCAGGAGATTTCTTGCAATATTTGGCGCTGCTGCTTTAGCAGTGTATGGCTCAAAACTGGAAAGCAGGGAATGAAGCTTTAGCTGCTCTTTCAGGCACTGCATAAAGGAAGCTGAATCAACCTGAACTTCCAGAGACTTCTATGAAAGTCTGGAAAACTATGGTCATTTTCTTTCCTTATGGTCTTTTCCAAAGTGACTCCTGCTTGTTCAGCTCCTGGCTACCCTGGAACCAGGGTGAAGGGAAGGCTCTGTGTGGGGGTTTCCCTGCCCAGCCCCAAATCGGTAGTTCAGAATTTCTGCATTGATTTTTCCTCACATGAGTTATGTTCTGAACAGAATGAAACCCCTCAAGCCCGGGAGGTGATTGGCCAAGAGCAGCTGCATCAGCCTCATTTCAGCACCAAATCTGATCTGCAAATCCCCACAGTTTGTTTACTGCCTGTGACTGATGACAGTGCTGTGCTCTCTCAGAGTACATACACAAGGTCCTGCTGCCCCTCCTCCAGCAGCGCCCGGTACTGCTGGATCTCCTGCTCCAGGCGGGTCTTGATGCCCAGCAGCATCTTGTACTCCTCGTTCTGGCTCTCCATCTCGCAGCGGATGCTGGCCAGCTCCTCCTCCAAGGGGCTGATCATGCACTGGACCTGCTGCAGCTGCAGGTTATAGCGACGTTCCGTGTCCTCCAGGTTGGACTGCAAAGAGTCGATCTGCAAAGGCCAAACAAAACGCGGCGTTGGTGGGAATGTGGCGACTTTTAACTTATTTTCATGGAAAAACAGGGAATCTTCACAAACCAGAAAAAAAGTGTGTCTTTGCAGATAAGTTACCCAGTGTTCCATTCTCCTCAGATGGATTTACCCTGCTGGGTGTAACCCTTCTTCCCACATACAGCCCGTGTCACAGGTGGAGCAAAGTGCCTTTCCTTACCATGCTGATCTGCGACTGCAGCTCAATCTCCAGGCTCTGATATTCACGTCTCAGCTCAGAGATCTGCTGGTTGCTTGACTGTATCTCCTGGCCACTTGAGTGGACTTGTTGATTAACTTCTTCCATCTGAAAAATGCACATACATTTTTGATAGCAAGAAGACATTGTATGGTTGTCACAAAAGCATTGAGAAAGCAATTAATAAGAATAAAGACGCAATGCAGACTCTTTGCTTCCCACAAGCCACTGTGCCAACACCCTGTGTAATTCTCCTGCCTGCTGGAAGACAGAGGCTCCATGTGCTTTACCACATAACCTGATACTCCAGGACTGACCTGTTACAGGAAACTCCTTAAAGTCATTTAACGTCCCTTAAATAACACTTTTTGCCTGCTGGATGTAGAGAGGTCCAGTGCTTTGTGAACGATTCAATTGCTTTACCTTGGTTTCGTACCAGCTCTCCACCTCCTTGCGGTTGTTCTCAATGAGCCTCTCGTACTCGAAGCGCATTTCATTCAGCTTCTCCATCAGGTTAATGCCGGGAGTAGCGTTGACCTCCACGCTCACATCCCCACCAGACTGTGTCCGCAGTCCTTTCATTTCCTGGGAAAAAACACAGAACCCCATGAGGTTCTCGAAGGGTGAAGGTTAAGGAGAAATGGCATTGTTTGAAATAAAGGGACAGAGAGGGACACAGATCCTCACACAGCCCATGGTTCCTGCAAAGGGGGCCTGTCTGCCCTTGCCATGGAATAGTTCAGCCATTCCTGAGGCTCCAGTGCTCACAGCCAGGCACAGTGACCCTGAACTGTCCTCCAG
Source organism: Neopelma chrysocephalum (assembly GCF_003984885.1). NCBI lineage: Eukaryota > Metazoa > Chordata > Aves > Passeriformes > Pipridae > Neopelma > Neopelma chrysocephalum. The sequence goes on along the minus strand of NW_020897820.1, from coordinate 19,709 downwards.
AGGGTCATAAGGAATTCTGTTCAGGGTGCTCTTTGTAGGAATCTTTTCTCCTCCGTGGGAAATCTCACTGCAGAGAGTATAAATACTTTCTTTTGACTCCTCAATATATTCTATCCAATTTTCCTTCCATGACTTCAGCAGCCAGATTTTACTTTGTACTGAAAGTCATTCATTCCTCAGTTCTCATTTTGCCAAGCATTGACCCACGTGTCTCATTCCATCAGCTGTGGGCAGCTGTGGACACTACACACTCCTCAGAATCAAAGCCAGGTTGCATCAAGTTGGATGGTCAAAGCCAGTGGCCAAAACCTGGGAAAAATCCATGGGAAGTTCTCTGAGAACACTCAGAGTTGTCAGTGGTTATTAAGTGTGGAGAAACTTACCTCTTCATGGTTCTGCCTCAGGAAGATCAGTTCCTCTTTTAGGGATTCAAACTGGGACTCCAAGTCAGATCTGGCTAGAGTCAGCTGATCCAAAAATGGGCGTAATCCATTGATATCACTTGCCACACTCTGGTGGAGACTGTACTCAGTCTCATACCTGAACGACAGACAAGACAGAGAGTAAAGGTGCTGCCAGACCTCTTTGTTTGGTACCTCCAGTATGGGCAGTTCCCATCCTACATCTCTGGTCTCTAATCCCATTTGTCAATCCTTAAAAGAAAGGACATAATTCTCTTTCTGTCTCCAATAGGTTTGTTTGATTTCAGTACAGTTTCTCTATGTGAGATTTATTCCATGAGGATTATACTTAAAATCAACACGCAAGGATGGAGAAACTTAGATTGCAGTCCTTCAAGAACTTGTCTGGATAAAAACAATAGTGAAAACCCAAAGCAATCCTTCTCAGAATGCTTTTCCCAATATTCTGACATGGGAGCCAAGAGGCTCCAGCCTCTACAAAGATTAATTGGCAATGAAAACTCATGGGGGTAAAAGGAGGCAGGATGGAATGAGCCAAGAAGGGAACCACTCACTTCATTCTGAAGTCATCCACAGTCATTCTGGTGTTGTCCATGTCAAGAAGCATCCTGTTAAGGTCCACATTTGCACCAACAATCTGAAAGGGAGAGGGCAGGTGTTATTCCATAGTTGTCTTTTCAGTCTGACACACACAGAGAAGGAACTCCTGTGCACAAACACCTTGCAGAACAGCTTTGTGGTGATGTCAGGCCTGACTAGTGCTGCAGGAGCTACTCAGAGAGGAGAGTTTATTGCTTCCAGATAAAAGAAAGTGCCTTTACTGTCAATTTTGGTTTACAAATATCCATTAAAATTACCTTGTCAGAAAGAATAACTAAATAAACTCCTCATATTCAAAACCAGTGGGAAAGCAAAATTGCCATTGCTTTTGGCAACAGCCATGTTCATGCAGGAGATATGGGGCTCTTCAGTGGCTGAGGGCTGGAATGGGGCTAACTGCACCTGCTGCTTATCCTGTATATTCACAAAAATATCCAATGACTATGGCAGCAGTAGCACAAGCCAAGCAATGATTACATCTGCTGTTCCCCAGAGTGAGGAATGAGCAAGCAGCAGCCAGTGGGGAAGGGAGCACAAGACAGGCCCCGTGATGGGGACACTGGTGCTGATCTGCCACTGCCCCCAGCGATGCCACCTGCACCAAATACACCTGTGCCAGAACACACACATAAAAACTGGCAACCAGGCTTGGTCTCCACACAGCTCTGCTTCCTGACCAAAGCATGGGAGGGGGAATATCGCCCCAAACAGGGACCTTGTGCTGCAGGACAAGTGCCATTCCAATAAGAACCTGTTCAGAGTTAGTCAAAGTACATCATACCTGGTTTTGCAGCTCTTCAATTGTCCTGTAATATTGGCTGTAGTCCCTGCCCTGAGTGGGACCTTGACTTTGGTACCACTCCCTGATCAGCCGCTCCAGTTGAGCGTTTTCTTCCTCCAAGCGTCGCACTTTATCCATGTAGGAAGCCAGGCGATCGTTGAGGTTCTGCATGGTCAGCTTCTCGTTCGTGGAGAGCAATCCAGAGTCCTCCCCGAACCCCATCCCACCAAAACCTCCTCCACCATAGCTGCCACCACCACCGAAGCCCCCGCTGCCCCCGAAGCCACTGAATCCACCTCCACTGTACCCACCACCTCCACTGTACCCACCACCTCCATAACAACTTCCCATTCCCCCAAATCCTCCCCCTCCTGATCCAAATCCTCCTCCCATGCTTCCACAGCTCATTCCTCCTCCGTAGCCACCACTGCTCATCCTGCCGCTGTAGCTGCTGCGGCTGATCCTCCCGCAGCTGCCGCTGCTGAAGCCCCCTCCATAGCTGCTCCTGGAGCCTCCTCCTCCTCCAAAGCTTCTCCCAGAAAAGCCCCCGCCGCCTCCAGAAGAGGTGTATCTTCTAGTGGACACTGAGGAGTATCCACCAGACCTGCTCCCTCCACCACCTCCACCACTGCATCTTCCACCACCACCACCACCACCACCTCCTCCACCTCCACTGCTAATTCTAAGGGTGCTGCTCGAGGACTTGGTGCCACAGCTCATGGCGACAGCGGGCGAGAGTCAAACCACAACCCAAATTTAGCTGCACAGCCCCGATAAGCCTCAGGACTGCAAACTTTCATACCCAGCTCTCCGTATTTATACCTTTGACACTGGGTGTCACCATCAGGGTGTTTCCTCCTCCCAGGGCATTTACAAAATTTCTTGTTTGTGCCAAGAATTATTTGCTGAACAGTATTTTTTGTGCAGCTATCTCAGGCAATCCAGCCCACGACTGGGCTTCTGGGGCTTGGGAAGGTTTAACATCTCACTTCTTTTGGGTGACATCCTTTTCATTTTGCTTTTCCTGGAATAGGTACTTTCTTTGCTAAGATTTTGTAGCTGATATTGCCAAAGGCTGTTGTTTGTTCTCTTTTGCTCTTTCCTGTGTTGTGTATTTCAGATTTTCTACACACTGTATATTCCTTTTCTCACCATATGTGATAGTGCAAGAGTTTTATTAATAGACTGTGTGACTTGTCTCTAGAGATTGTCCAACTCGTGTGTCCCTGCCAGCACATAAAGAACACATTTAGTGATATGAGCAGGCTATTTCAAGCAATGCAGAGGGATTCTTATTCAAAAATCAAACTGCCTCCTTTGTGAAGAAAGCACCAGGACAGCACACAGAGAGCCAAGTCTTAGAACTCAAATGGAAAAAAAACCCTGGACTTTTTTCAAGAAGCTGTTGATCTAAAATAGGGGGAAGATCAAGGATACTTTAAATGTATTACAAAGTCAATTGTAGCCCAATTAGAAGCTGTAGTATTGGAGACAGTTACCTCAAAACTACTGTGTGGGAAGACTTTTTATCATTTAATATAAAGCAGCTCATGCTCTCTATTGTCAATGTGTCATATATTACAGGTGATAAAGTATATCTGTATTATGTCTACTGCTCTTGAAGCAGAGATCCTTGAGACTCTAAAATAAAATCCTGAGAGGAAAGGCAGTTTAAATCAGACTGTTGAGACCACAAAAGAAATGATCCCACACTTCAGTGTCATCCTGATCCCAGAAGTTGACCCAGTGAAGGGTTTCCATCCTGCCTTGGGAGGTTGGATGCTAAGCCAGTGTCTGAAGGCAGATGTGCAAACAGCAAACCACCATCTCTTGTATCTTGCTGTAGATGGGCCCAAACCGTCCCAGAGAGCTCAGGGGAAGGGGCACAGTTTCCCAGTGACAGTTCTGTTCTGTGTGACTGAAATGTCTCCATCAGCCTCCCTCCTCTCCACGGGGTCACGGAGTCTCTAATGACTGGAGGTAGTTATGGGGTGTAGCAATTTCTCCCCTAAACCTCAGGTGCAGGAGCAGAGGCAACACCTGAGGAACTGCCATTTGTGCTCTGCTGTCCTGCTCCCAGCATCTCCAGGAGCTCTTGGAGATGGGAATGCAGTGCAGGCCTTGCTTTCCAAAGGCTGCCTTGGTGGGAAGTTGTAGATTCAGGATTATTTACCATTTTCTAACCTCATCCCTCCTCCTGGCCTTTGCTCCGTGCCTGCGCCGGCGTTGCCCTGTTGCTGCTTAGGCAATCGCTTTCAAAAGCTCCCAGATTTTATCTTGCTATTTGATCTCTCAATGGCTCAAAGGTGATGAAAGATTCCGAGCAGGTTGGTGATGTGATAATTTCTCCTGAGTCTCAGCTGGAGGCTGGTCCTGACACCCCAGCAGCATAAACAGTTTCTGCTTCTGCATGGTCTGTTATTGGTGCAGAGAGATGGAGTTTGCTGGGGGCAAAATGCTTTTTCATTTTAGTGCTTTTTTGTCTCTGGGTCTGGGGAATGTCACCTTGCCAGTGGGGCCCTTTGTCACAAACTCTGCCGTGGTGAGTAAAATGGATTGTCACGTTCAAATTCCCATCAGAGACTCTGGGAATATTCCTTAGAGATACTTTTCGTAGCCAAGCTGGAACAATCTGCGGGTTTGTAGGTGATAGTAAGCAAAGTAATTCCTGTAATTATTAAAACAAAAGTAAAAAAAAAATGACAAAAGAGTCTCTTACTCTGTTTCTGTATTTTCTGAAAACACACATTGTTTCCTATTCAGGGTCTTTTTTGATATGTACCTGTTCACAACAGGGATTTGTCCACACTGGAAAATGGACACTTCTTATTGCAGGATTAAAAAAAAGTTTAAAAAAATCAAAGCAGTGAGAAAAGAAAGTCAAAGCATTGAGGGTGGAGAACTTCACTAACCTCAACATTTCATTGTAGTTCTGTGTTGTTACCACTATTTGTATATAAAGGAGGATCACAAATCACAGATTTTTGCCTTCAGATCTTTGGTAGCTCATAAATCACATGCTCACAGGATGTTCCTGTTTCGTCTTTAGCATTGCTGTGATTTAATTTTTGTTACTAGTTTCACCTTGGAGGTTTTATAGAAACCCTGATGGCTGTGAGGCTGGGCCATATTCCAAAATATTCCTGCAGCTCAGAGTTGCCCTTGGGATGTTTGGTTTCTGTCACAGTCACTGTGTGTCTGTCTGGAGTCTGACACTGAAGTGCCTGAAAAATACAGGTGAACTTGAGAACTTAATGCTCCAGTAAAGTTCACACACTGAATTCCTTCCTGGCTTATTTTAACTTATTGATTATTAAATATTTAACTGTGCAAATGTTTACAAACAAGAGAAGATCTATTCTGTGGACAGGATGCATTTTTTTCATTTCTGAGCTCATTTAAAGAACCTTTCAAGATTTTTGTTCTCTGATGCTTTCCTCTATTGTGTTATAGGATGATGAGAATTTACGGAATTATTACCTAAAGGGAACTGGCAGTTTTAGGTCCTTCTCTGGTCTCTTTCCTGTACGTGATGCACAGTTGAATCATTAATGTTTCTGTGTAGATATAGCATCCATTTGATATATAACGCTGCTGTTTCCCAGTCAGAGCAGAATAAGGGCATTTATCCCCCCAGCTGCAGGTGCTGGAATGTTCCAGACCTGTTCAGAGCATCTCCTCAGCCCCTCACACGTCCCTTCACTCTCGCTCTGTGACTGTTTTCCTTTCAATCAGGCCTCGTGATTGGTATCAAAGAAGTGACTCCCGAGCACCCTGAGAGCAGCCCGTGCTGCAGGACTGGGAGGCTTTTCCAGCAGACTGGAGCTGCTGCCTTCAAAAAGAGCTGGAGGAAATGTGTTCTCAGCTTTGTGTCTGTGCACTGGCAAACTGAAGCATTTCCCCTGTCACTCTGATGCCTCAGGCAGCTGCTGGAGTTTATTCTTTTCATCTATTTAACGATCCCTTCCCATCACTTTTAGCAGATATCTTGTAAGAAGAGTGAACACTTCAAACCGATGTCTGTCTGAGATGGGTGTTACCCCTCATGGAAGTGAAGCAAAGCCAGGTGGACTCTGGGAGGGGTCGAGTTCCTTCCCCCCAACGCAGTGACTGTGCTGTTCTCATTTTGCAGCCCTTGAATATGGCCTTGAATATGGCAGCATTTGGCAATTAAGAGGCCTGACAGCGCTCAACAAAAGAGAGATCAGCACAGTACACACAGGCAGTTTGGAAATTACAGCTGTGCCTTCAAATGGACACGTGGATTGCCGGGGAGCTCTGAAGCCAAACAGGCAGGAGTGTGTGTGCACACTGAGTTTTGCCTCAGGTTGCTCTGAAGGTCTTGTTCCAACACGTACCTCAATTATCTCCTCAGAGCACTAATAGGAACACCAGATAAGTATCCGAATTGCAACACTTTGTGCTCATAAAATTAAAGCTTATTATGCTGGTTAATCCCTAGCAAAATGCATGCAAATAAAAAGTGCCAAGTTCTCCTCGTTCCTCAGTATCACTGCGGCCCCACTTTGAGCCTGCCCTGAGCTTTGACGCCTGACACTACAATGTTTGTGTTTCTTACTCCTGCTTTGCAATGGTTTTTCTAGCTCTGTTCTTCCATGTGAGCCTGTTCTCTCAGTAAGCAAGTGCCAGTGGTAACCCAGCTGCAGACTTTGTAATACAAAATGGAAAAAGGAAGGAATCCTTAAACTGGCATTTTCTTCCAGGCTCTGGTAAGAAACCATCACAATTCAGAGTGCTTTTTGTCTGTAATGAGCACTAATGCCATGATTGAGTGGGGGGTTTTGTGAGTCTATTGGTGGTTTGTATTTATTTTGTCACATACTGTAAAATGTAGCAAATAAACTTTATTATGAAGCTGATTTGCATTGTAGATGCAGAGTAAAGGCAGAGATTTTAGGTAAGGAAGAAGATGGTGCAATCAATGCTGAGTAGCAAAAGTAGTAATAGTACTATTATAATTACTTATCCTAATGGCTCAGAAATTGTGCTTTATTTAACAATATAAGCCATTCAATCAGCAGCAGAGCTGCCCTGGGTATTGCCACATGCTGCATCCTCATACCTCTTTGTGCTCAGTGCTGTTTTCTCAGCCCCTGAACTGCCCCACAGCCCTTCCCACACTCCAAACTCCACTTTCTGCTTTGCTTCCCCAAGGATCATTTCAGGGGAGTTTCTTCTGCAAGGTTATGTGCAGAGATGCCTGAGGATTAGACAACTGGCCATAAAATACTAAAGGCAAGTTGTATTTTTGGAAAGAAGGGCAGGAGCAGGAGGGGCCAGGAGTGGTGGCACAGAGCAGTGAACTCCATCCAGCATGGAGAGGTTGCTGCTCCAAGGAAATCATATCCAATCACCCCAACAGCCTCCCGGGTGTCACTGTGGGACCAGAGACCAGGTAAATCACTGTAGCTCACCCTGGGACAGCCAGGAAGCAGGCACTGAGCAGGAACAGTTTTGAGGTTAAACCTGGCAGGCTCTGAGGGGAGGTGTGAGAAGCAGGGCTCCTGGAGCACTCCTTAATTTGGGCTGTCAGTTGAGTACCCTGGACAGACAGGTCTGAGAAAGAGCTGTCACCACCTGCCAGAGGTGGAAAGCGAGCAGAGCAATTGGAGGAAGCAGGTTCAGGGGACAGGGAGCAAAACAGAGACAGGAGTGATGTGAGGTTGCAAAGGGTTAAAAATGAAGAGGGTGGTTTTGCAGCAGGTGGGAGTTGGGGGTATCCTGGCAAATGATCATCAACAACCAGCATGTTGGGGACATCAGCACATGCACGAGGCCTTCACGCAGGTGAGCTGGTCCCTCAGGCCCCCAGACAGACACTGGTCAGGAAAAAATATTTTATTCTTCCTTTCTTTGTTTTCCAATTCTCATCACATGGCTGAGAGCCCGTGAGGCAGCGCTGTGAATCACCGGCACAGCTCTGCCTGGGATCGGGAGCTCAGCTTTCCCGTTCCCACGGTCTCCCACTCAGCCCGTGTTTCCCAACCTTCTCCCGTGGGTGATGCCTTCATCAGAGGGAAAAAACAAACCTTGTGATTGTAAAACTCAGGGAGAAAGGCTCACAGCAGTGATAGTCCTGCTTGGGTTTTAGCAGGTGAGCGGGGAAGTGCGCAGGAGGAAGGAGGTATCGTGAGCAGGAGTCATGTGAGGAACCCTCTGTGTTATTTTCAGGGGAAATTCTCCATGGAGTTCATATTTTAAACAGGTTTTCCAGGGAAGAGTCAGTTCCTTAAGCCCCCCCTCTTGTCTCAGATAGAAGGCAATAGCAGAAGTGAGTGGGTTTGTTGACTGTGAGTTTTCCCATCACAGGGCCCACCGAGCAGTTCCCAGCAGTGTAGTCTGCAAAGCTTTGCCCAGTGAGTCTTAAATGGTGAACATGTCACTGCAAACTCAGGGTCCTATGGATAATCTGACACATTATTGCGTGTTCCACAGGTAGGGCTTGATATTTGTAACTGATTCAAACAAAAACCCCCACCGAAGGAACTTGAACCAGACACGGTTTTCTGGTTGCGTCACAGAGAAGCAAAGATTTATTAGCATTTATTGCACAGGAACACCAATCACGGTAGAGATTAGCTCAGGTAACAGTGATTCGGAACAGAAAGACAGATGGAAGCAGCAGACAGGCCATGCAGGGAGCTCTGAGGAGCCCCTGCAGTGAGCAGTGTTGGGTAACTTGAACGAGTGCTGGCTCTTGCTCGTGGCAGAGCCGTGTTCGGCCGTGCTCATGGAGTCTTGCTTGGTCCAAAGGCCTCACTGGGGAGCTCCTGCAGTGGAAGATGCTGCTCCTGCCAATCACTCCTCAGACCTTCTAAAACTCCCTGATTAAAGATGGAGGGAAGCAAGAATTTCTTTGAAGAAGTGTTGTCTCATTCAGCATTTTTAACCCTGTGTTACTCCCTGATACCCCCTGTGCAGTCTCGGTGCACCAGAGCTGTTCCCAACCTCCCAGAAAAGTTTGAACAGTGTCAGACTTGTGTTTGTACCTGTGTGTGCAGCTTTAGCAATGAGCTGCACAGACCTGCTTGTGTTGTCAGCTGTGGGAGTGCAAATCACTTCAGAGTGGCTGAGCAGTATAAACCAAATACAGATGAACTTAGAATCTACGTTTTTGTGTGTACAGACATTTACAACAAATTTTTATAAGTTAAAGATAGATGGCACATGATATGTTTTAATCTTGCCTACCAAGCATTAATATATGTAGGAGTGTTGCAGGTCAGATGGGATGTTTGATCAGAGGAGTGAATTTTTACAGAGGAGTTTGCAAAGCCTATGTATGAATTTTTAAAAATCAAATTTTCCCAAAGAATCTTCCTCATAACACAAAATCCTTCTGAATTTGCTGCCTTTGTTGTCAGCAGCAGGAGAGTGTGTGCTGCTCCTGCTGTCTGCATGGATGGCTCCAGGCCCTTTGGGTGAGAGCCAGCTCTCATGTCATGACTGACAGTCTGCAGTGGAAACAGCGTGTTTGGGAGACGGACGGACTGACAGAGACCGATGAAGCCTCAAAACAGGATCAAAGTGGAAGTGAACCTTTCTAAAAATGACAATTTCCTGTTCATATTCCCCATTTTCAGGCGTTTTCAGGACCTTACCCAGTCTCATGTGTTTTATGGCTTCGGACACTTCCTCCATGGTTGCTCCTCTCCCCAGTGTTTTGTTCCCTTCCAGGCACAGTTTCATGTTTTCAGCACTTCCTGGAACCACAGCCGGGAAATCAGACACAGATCAGACCTTTCTGTCTTTTGCTACTTGAGTCTTTTGCAGCCAATGCCTCTCATATTTTAAATGTCTGGAGTGTTCCTTCCAACTGCTGTACCCTGCTTTAACCATGCCCCCCTAACACCAGTGACATTTCTAACCACTGACTTCCCTACTTCCCTGCATGCTTTGGATTGGGCATCGTTTTCCCTTTCCCCCCTTCATTTCCTCTTTCCACACAACCCTTCATGCCACCCACCCTCTTCAGTCGAGTCTCTGTGCAAATGCTGCCATGTTGAGTTGTTACTGTGTAAGAATAAATGTCAGAGTGGCCTTAAAACACAGCTGGGGGAAAATAACAAAATATTTCCAGGAAGGAAGTTGTCATATCCCTTCCTGCTATTCAGAGAGGATTGTTAATGGCAGGATGTACTTCTTCATTCCATTTTTACCTGGGCTTTCACAAGAGTCACCAGGCTGGGACTGGGATGATGAAGAGCGGAAGAGGCAGGATTTGCCCCCTCCTCCTCCTCCTCCTCCACAGCCACCTCCTCCACCTGAAGCTTTACCACAGGTTCCACCTCCTGTTCTTCCTCCGCTCCCTCCTCCTCCACTTTCAGAAGAGGAAGATCTTCCATAGGATCCTCCAGTTCCTCCTCCACTGCTTCCTCCTCCTTGACCACCTCCTTCTCCTGAAGATCCACCATCAGCTCCTCCCTGTGCAGGTCTGTAAGCAGGAAGGGGTGTGTTATTTCCTTCTTACCTTTCATTTTCCCAGATAACAGCACTTTCTGCTGGTACTTAGGGGAAGAAATGACAAATCATAACACTAAATATTTTTGTGAAAGTCCAGCTTTGCACCCTGCCAGCTAAGATTTATGTGAATTCTTGTGGTTGTAGTAAATATGTTGATGACTAATCAGTTGCATCAGTTCCTAACATAAATATTGCTGCTTTCCTCTTCCCCTGATTGCAGAGATGGCAAGTTAATAAATTGATGCCTTTACTTAATTCTGTATCTCAGGCCGTGCTGCCCCTTCTCCAGCAGCGCCCGGTACTGCTGGATCTCCTGCTCCAGGCGGGTCTTGATGCCCAGCAGCATCTTGTACTCCTCGTTCTGGCTCTCCATCTCGCAGCGGATGCTGGCCAGCTCCTCCTCCAAGGGGCTGATCATGCACTGGACCTGCTGCAGCTGCAGGTTATAGCGACGTTCCGTGTCCTCCAGGTTGGACTGCAAAGAGTTGATCTGCAAAGGCCAAACAAAACGCGGCGTTGGTGGGAATGTGGCAGGATCAGAGCGCTCTTGTGCCCCACATGAGAAAAATCTCACATGGCGTCAGAGGCACCCAGCATCTTCACTGACTGTTGTGCCAGGTACAGCCGCCCTCCTGCCATTCCAGCAAGCCCTGGGTTCTTTGCAAATCCAAGGATCAGGAGCAGTTGTTACCTACCATGCTGATCTGCGACTGCAGCTCAATCTCCAGGCTCTGATATTCACGTCTCAGCTCAGAGATCTGCCGGTTGCTTGATTCCACCTCCTGGCCACTTGAGTGGACTTGTTGACTCACTTCCTCCATCTGAAAAATTAATGTACAGAACTGGAGCTTCTGAGTTTTACTTACAATGTCAACAAGGCAGTTTATCATGGGACCATCTGGAACGGTTTTTTGGGGCCTGCTTGGAGCCACAGCTCAGAGTGGCAGCAGCAAATAACTCAGGTGAAAACTCAGAGTTGCAGAAGGGCCACTGGTAATATGGGGCTGTTACACTTCCTTGTGTGGCTCTGCCAGAGCAGTTCAAGCCCACTTGTGATTTCCTTCATTTTGGTCAAAGGGATTCTACCATTATTTCCTAATAGCAATGGATGCTGTGTCATTCCTCTACAGGAGCTGGTGTTTTCCTTTTTAACATGAACATTCCAACTGTCACCCTTTACCTTGCTTTCATACCACTTTTCAACCTCTGCACGGTTCTTCTGAATAATGCCTTCATATTCTTGTCTCATCTCATTGAGCTTTTTCAGCAGATCCTCTCCTGGAGCAGCGTTGACCTTCACACTCACATCCCCGCTGGACTGGGATTCCAGCTGTTTGATTTCCTGCAGAGAAAAGCCAGGCCCAGGACAATGAACACAAATGGAGCCTTTCAACAACAAACACACATATATATATGTGTATATATATATATATATATATTGGAGGGAGTTGTGTTGGAATTATTTGGTCTTGAATTCCAGTCATTGCTTGTTGAGGGGCTGAGCTCAGGGTCCCCCTGGCACAGCCTGACCCTGCCCCTCGGTGGGTATTTCCCTCCCCACACCTCCAGTTTGTGGGGTTTCGTTGCTGTTTTGCTCTTACCTCCTCGTGTGTCTTCTTGATGTCGATCATCTCCTCCTTCAGAGACTCAAACTGCATCTCCAGGTCGGACCTGCACAGGGTCAGGCTGTCCAAGAGGGGCCTCAGGCTGTTCAGATCGGCCTCCACGTTCTGCCGGAGCCCACTCTCGGTCTCGTACCTGTGCCAGGGACGGTGCAGAGAGGTCAGCCCTGCTCTTCCCATCCCAGGCCTCCTACTGGCCTTATTTATGGAAAAGTTGGCCCATTCCAGTATCAGTGTCTGCTTTTGTGTCTGCACTTCGGAGCATGTAGCATCTCTCAACCAGCAGAATTAGCAAATCATTGGGCAGTACTTACCATTTAACATTAATATTACTTAATAACATTATTATTCTTTATACTTAATAAATTTAAAGTTTAATATTAATATTGAACTTTGATATTTTATTCTGTGGTATCTTTCATCATCTCTTTGACCTGCAACTTTGTGCAGGCTCCATCTATCTGGTTCAGAGACAGCAGTCCCACCAAAGGTCATTCTAGAAATATTGAAAATTTTGAAGTTTCACAAATTATTTCAGTTGTGGTGCCACAGAACCAGGAGGAACCCAAGTCCCTGTGGATTGATATTTGCTTATGGAATTAATTTATGGAGTTCAGGAAAGCAGTGGCTGGAAAAGAGGAATATATATTTACTTTACTCTAAAGTCTTCTGCAGTCATCCTCGTGTTATCCAGGTCCAAAAGCACCTTGTGGGTGTCCACAGCCGCAGTCACGATCTAGAAGAGAAACAACGTGCTGGGCAAACATTCCCTGAGAACCTCTCAGCCTGTCAGTGCTTCAACTCCTCTGGCAAAGCGCATCCTACCTGGCTTTGAAGTTCTTCAATTTGTCCATAATAGTGGCTGTAGTCCTTTGGGCTGGAAGGACCTTGCTTCTGGTACCACTCCCTGATTAATTGCTCCAGCTGAGCATTTTCCATTTCCAGGTTCCTGACCGTCTCCATGTAGGAAGCCAGGCGCTCGTTGAGGCTCTGCATGGTCAGCTTCTCGTCGTTGGAGAGAATTCCCACGTTCCCTCCATGAAAGCCAAAGCTGCCACCGCTGAAACCAGCACCACCTCCACCAAAGCCTCCTCCATAAGCAGCACCAAACCCGCTGCCCCCTGACCTGAAGCCCGTTCCCATTCCCCCTCCGCAATATCCGGCAGCCATCCCTCCTCCACAGCTGTGGCTGCTCATCCCTCCTCCGTAGCTGCTGCGCCTGATACTTCCATACCCCCCAGCTGCCCCACCACAGCTGCTCCGGGAGCTTCCTCCGCCACAACTGCTGCCAGAAAACCTGCCACCGCCGCTGCTCCTGGAGGAAATCCTCCTCGAGGAGGCCGAGGAATGCGAGCTGCCCCCTCCTCCTCCTCCCCCACTGCTGGCACCGCCACCGCTGCTCCCTCGCAGGCAGCTCTTCAGGGGCTGCTTCGAGCCACAGCTCATCCTGGCAGCAGCAAAGACCTCGGGTGAAAACTCAAAGCTGGTCTTACAGTTGTCCTGGAATCATAGCTCCAAATTCCAGCCGGCCTCCTCTGCATTTATAGCCGAGACAGAGGGTGTCGCCGTGGAAGGGAGTACCCGCTTTCCATGTGCATTTGCAAGCCCTAATTTGCCAAAGGGAGATGCTTGGCAGTGTCAGGAAGCTTAACCCTTCCTCCAAGTGTTTGTGACCATTTGTTTATTCACACAAAACATGTAATTTCTGTTGGGTGGCTCTGAGTGGGGGAGATCTTTGCTGAGATCTAGTGCACTGACTTACAGTCATCCCAAAGAAACTCATCCCACTCACCTCGTCCTGGTCACATCCCTCTCAACACAACAACACTCTGCCACAGTAAGGGACAGTGATGGATGTTCCCATCTCTCTTCTAATGTTCACATATTTATCAAGGAATCCTGGCTGATTTTTTTTATAGTTAGTTGATATTTTTATAGATTTATGGTTATTCTTTACTGTGTGCTTCTTATTTTTAGTCCTTGATTGCTTTATGCCTTTGGAAAGCCCATCCCAGGATGTGAGTTGTAGGTACAATGAACCACTGACTTCTTTATGTATCTCGTAAGAGCTCAGAGAACATTGGCAAATGTCACGTGTCAGCAATTATTCCAATCACACCTCTACAATTGTGTTTTATAAATAACAATTTAATTATGAAAAAGGGTGTTACAACAACTGCAGAACAGCTCCGTGTCAGGCTGTGAGGAATGGAAGTGTGGCAGGTTGTTTCTGGAAATAACCCTTCATGTGCTCGGATCAAATGCAGGTACAGGAGGGCTGAGAGACCTGGGAAAGTGTCCTGGCTCCAGGCTGGTCTCTCCTGACATTCCTGGGAGTGTCAGAGCTCCTGTTCTCGCTCCCGAAGGGAATTCACAAATTTATCAGGATGTTTTCCCCATGCAGCACAAACACAAACATACTTGGGGGAGAAAGGTGAAGTTCCTGATTTGGGGATTAAGTCAATAAACTACATCACATTTTCCCTTCAGATTTGTTTTCCATCCACAGACACATCATGACCAAAAGTAGGAAATGCTATCTTGCATCTTCTTCTTTCAAGATTGTATCTTTGCCAAGTGCTTATGAGCTCTCCCCACGCTCTGAGGCTCAGACAGTGTCACTTCTCCCCTGGGTGCTCCTGCCAGACAAATCCCAGTCTGTTACCTGTCGCACCTCGTGGGTGGAACTCGTTGGGTGATGCCCAATTTCCTGTATTGATTTGGGATATTACTGTTTTCTCACTTGGCCTTTGTGCTGTTGGTTGTTGCTGATTAACAGGTTTGTTTGTTTGTTATGGTTTTGCAGCAAGTGTTTGTGGAAACAGCTTTTTGTAAAGGCCCCTCCCAGCACACCCTGGCCCACACAGCAGGACACGCCTCACGTTCCATCTTCTGCTCCACTTCATCTCCGAAACGTCCGAGGAGCAAGGCCTCCCCTGGACTGTAGGAATTTAAATGGTTCATTGCAACATTTAATGGAGTGTGGGGGATAATTTTAGCTCCTTAGAGCGAGAAACCCTTTCCTCTCAAGTAAACAAAATTCTCTTCTATACTTCCAGCTGCTTTGGCTCTTGGAGCCTTTGGGTTACATCCTGTTTAACTGTTTCTTCCAGCTGCTGACATGGGTACAAATCTATGTTTTCTGTATAATTCTGCAGAAGGGGGTTGTTTTGTTTTGGTTTTTTTTTTCTGCAAAGATGTTTATTACATCTTTTGCATCAGTCCTTTCAGGTGGACCAAGCTTCCTGCCTTCCCTTCACAGGAGAACATGTTTGGATGGTTTGAATATCAGGAAGGGTGCCGGTGTGCAACTTAAAAGCTTTGTGTTTAATACATGAAAGGAAGATTTAATACCATTTTTTCCCCAGAATTTGTGCAAGCAACTTTCCTCAAGAGTGAAGTTTATCTCCTTAAACCTGAGAAAGCCTGATGATTCAGCATATCTGGGAATCCTGGCCAGGATCAGAGATAGAAGTGACTGAACCAATGGTTCCTGAAAGGAATGCTTTATTTCCGAGCTGCTGTAAGGTGGAAGCTGGTTTATGAGGCGGTAATTTTGTCTGCAGTTATGTCTCATAGGATTGTCCAGGCCCTTGCAACACTCTGAGCTTCCTGGGTGATCTTAGATAAAAGATCTAGCAAAATCTAGAGATGCTGCTGGAGTGCAGCTGGAGGGCTGGGAAATCGTAACATCAGAGAGATGGCAATAAACTCTGCAGGAGCTGGAAGGATCCCCAGTGGTACCTGTGAAATGGGACAGCGAAACCTTCTGGAATCTGGGCTGAGGCTGCTCAGTGCAGCAGAGCCAAAAACTGGTCAGGGCCAAAACGGGGGGAGGGCGGAGAAGGAGGAGGAGGAGGAGGAGGAAGGTGCCTTGGAGGCAGGTGGCCCCACAGTTGTTTGCAATGGGCCTCTCCCTTCTCCTGTGATGAAACTGTTACCAGCTCCTGCCCCACGAGGCGGGGGGGGACTATTTAAGCCTGAAGGGCTCACCCAGCACAGGCAGGATTTCATCCCTCACTTCAGTGGCAGAGTTCCTGTGTGTTCCTCACAGCCCAGACGTGTGTTGGCTGAAGCAGAGGCCAGGGGGACGAAGCCTGTTTCCTTTGGGTGTGTGGCAGTAGGAAGATGAGGCTGCCGGGGGGGGCAGCCCAGGCTGGGGTGTGGGTGGGCACACGTGGCTCCTCCCAGACCCTGGCACCGCCTTTTCCAGCTCCACATCCGCACCCTCCCCACATTGATCTGTTTGAGATAAACCACTGAGGTTGCTGAGCACATCTCAGGGGGCACGACTGCACTGTTGCCCACGCTTTTTGGTGCTTCGGAGGGATCCTTTTCCATCCTTCCAGCTTCTGGTCAGGTCTTGTCAGGAATATTCAGTTTGCTTATGTTGCTACACAGAGAAAAACTATGAGTTATCTACCTGGGGAATATGACTCATTCTCATAATTATATGCTATAAACTAACTCCCATTATATTATCATCAGGCAGTTTTATTAACACCAGATAATCCTGTAGGATTTCTCCATAGTGGAGAAGAAAGCCAGGCCCTGCAGTGTGACTGTGTTGGAGGGTGAACACTTCTCATTTGTACACTGCTCTTCCTTCCAGTGAGGTTCAGCTGCCTGACACTTAGCATGAAGCTGTTCTCCTCTCCCCTAAAACTTAAATGATGAGGGTTTTTTCCTTATCCCAATAAAAAGCTAGATGTTTGAAAACTGAAAAATCTGATTTAGATCAGTTGCAACATATTAGGGCTCACTCATGTTTATCCTGTCAAAAGACCAGTGGGCTTTGGTTCATTGCCACAAACCAAAACACACAGTGTGGTCCTAGAGCTCAGTGAAATTCTGGAACACCACCTGCAAGTGGTGGCCTTGGCAGTGCTGGGTGAAGGGCTGGACTCGAGGATCTCAGAGGGCTTTTCCAACCCAAATGATTCCGTGATTCCCTGATGCCAAAACATATTTTAGGTATTTTTTAAGTGAAGGGTTTTAAAATATGTTTTGAAGTGAGAGAGTAAGTCCCCACCTCCCCTGCTCTCTTCTGAAACACAGGGTGTGAGTCTTGGTGTCCACCCACACCCCGAGGTGTGTGGTCACAGGGAATATCCCTGGAACTTGCCCCTGTTTATCCAAACACAGCACGTTCCCCCAGCGGTCAGTAAAGCTGGACTGGGCATGGGGAGGTGATGTGCTGCCCCCAGGGAAGGGCAGCCAGGGGTGTCCCATCCAGCAAACATCCCTCCTGTAGGAGAAGACGTAATTCCTGCCTCCACTCTGTTACTCACTCCCTGTTGCAGAGCCGAGTGGTGATGAAACGTTAAAGGGCACCTTCAACAGCTCCACCACCCAAGGGAGCGATGGTGGCTGCGATAGGAACAGCAATTAGGTGACTCAGAGCCGTAAGAGATTTCAGAGCACAAACCCCTGCGTTGGGAACGGCTTCATTTTGGGCCTAAGCAGCCCCTGGCCAAGGGGTCTCAGCTGATGCTGCTCCACTGGCAAGACCCTCGTTAGCAAAGGGTCATTACAGCACATTTCCAGCCCCCGCGGGACCCTGAGTTTCGCTCCCGCCCAACGACGTGATGCAAAATATCCCGGTGCCGCTGGAAACATAAACAGGTATTGGCAAATCAGGGAGTGAGTTTCGGCCTGGCTTCCGTCCCGCACGCCCCCGCACGGGACAACACCGGGGGGGCCCGGAGGACACCGGGGGTCTGCAGGCGGCAGGGAGGACACTGAGCTGTCACACACGGAATCGGGTCGTGCCGACCTCGCTACGAGTGACACCATTAAATAGCGGAGGAGCTGGAGCGGGATGTCCGGGCTCACAGCGCGTTCCGGGATCTCCCCGGCACGTCCCGCAGACACCACCCGGCTCTGCTGTGGGAGGATGAGCCAAGCCCCCAGCTCCGGGTTTGCCGCTCGCCTCTGCCCGGGGCGCCCTTCGGCAGCTCGGTGGGAGCCGAGTGCCCTCTAGAGAGCACCCGCAGCCCAGGGCCGGGGAGTTCTCAGCTCCTGCAGCTCCAAATATCTCCAAATATCCCGTGTGATGAAATGCAGAATGTGTCGGGATCCCACGGCACGGTGGGCGCAGGGCTCGGCGGGGCAGGGGGAACATTGCCCACCCCGCTGCAGGGCAGGGGGCTGGACAGGGCTGAAACTGCTGTAGATTGTGGATAATTACATTTTTATTGAGAATTTATATGCATTTATACGATTTTATATAATTTTATATTTATTATTTATATACCTATTATTTTAATCCCATACTATTGTACTCCTGCTGGATAGGCTACCAGCAACTAATTCCACTCAGCCACAGACAGGATTAGCCCAGTTTAGTGTCTTTGGGCCTCTTAGGAAAGTGTGAGCCCTACTTTAAGGAGAGTCTCAGACTCGGGTAATGCGGAGACACGTTGTTTGCACTCCTGGGGCAGAGCAGGGCCAGGCCGGGGCTCGGGAGCAGGACAGACACTGACAGGTCCGTGTTTCCTTCGGATCTGCCGGTTGGGAACAGCTGACACCTGATGGGGAGAGCTGGGAAGTGCCAGGACTTCCCAGGCACTTTCTCCATTTCCTTGTTCCTCAGCACCAGCAGCACTTGCATATCAGGATCATTAATTACTCCAGCTGCTCTTAGGTTTTTTCCTGACATCAAATGCAGCGCTCGTGGAAAACCTGTGCTTCAGTCTCAGTCCAAACTGGACAGTTTCTGGACAGGTCAGTTTTGCCCTGTCTTCTCAGGCAAACACATGTTCGATGTCTCTGTCCTCTGGGAAAAACAAACCAAAACAAACCCAGTATAAATATTTTAAATTTCTCTTTCCTCTGAGAAAAACAAACAACGAAACCCAACCCAGTATAAATATTTTCACAGGTGCTTCATGTTGCTGTTTCTCTCTGTGGTACAGGAGGGAAAGGCCAATGCCGATGGCAGCAGAAAGTGAAAGCTCAGGTTCCCAGGATTTGAGTTTCGGTGAGGATCTGTCTCTCATCCCAGAGGATCTTTTACACGCTGATCAGCCGAAATCCTCGGGGAGGAGCGAGCAGCAGCTCCGGGGTTTTGTACGAGGGTTTGGGCCACGGCAGAGCTCCCCGGAGAGATCCGAGTGTGGGAAGAGCAGGAGGCGACCCTGCCCGGCCCCAAGAGGGTGCGGTGCTGCCGCAGGAGCTCCCGGTGTCCTTCCCGGAGTCGGGATCAGCGGCTGTGATGGAGCTGCCCGTCCCTCCCGGCCGCCAGGGATCACTCTTGTTCCTTCTCCGCTTCCTCACAACCGAGATTCCGCCCTCCCTTTGCCCGTCCCCTCTCCCGGCTTGTTGCAGAGCAGAACCCGGCCAGAGCAGGGGCAGAAATGTTCTTTTCCAGGTGTGTGGCACAGTCAGGAGCGGGGTTTGGCATTTGCTTTTATGTTTAAAATGCTTTTGAATTTCTCAGCAAAGGACTCCACAATATTTGACACGTGTTTAGGTGTGGCAAATCTCGGTGCCGTGTCATATAAACTACAGAAAGGGCTTTCAGGCCATGGGCTCTTTCCGACCTGTGGGTGTCTCTGCACAGCTGTGGGTGTCCCCATGACAGGAGATTGCTGAGAACATTTGAGTGCTGTCATCTCAGCACGCGGCCTCACAGGCACCCGGGAGAAGGGGCACTGTCCTCGCAGGGTCTCCCTCCCTGGGCAGGGGTCCCGCACAGAGGAGGTGGGATTTGCTCTGCCGAGGGGCAGCAGCACCTGAACATGCTCACACTGCACGAGTCCAGGGGAGAGGTGGGGCCAGGTGACGCCTCTCCCCCCC
>NW_020897819.1:279318-301287 GCF_003984885.1 Neopelma chrysocephalum | reverse complement strand
CCCCCCCCGCGCCCTGGGACCGGCACCTGCGCAGCGTTGGGAGGGCAGAGCCGTGTCCCCCTGCCGAGCCCTGCATCCCCCCGCACCGGCCCTGCCCGCTGCCCCCCTCTCCCTCTGGGCCCGTGGGGCGGCTCCGCGGAGCAACCGTATCCCCGGTCGGTGCCTGGGGGTCGCCACCTGCCCGCGGCGCCGGTCACTCCGGGGCTGGCACGGCGTCCCCTCGCCCTGCCCGGCCTCGTGGTCCCCAAGGGCACAGTCTGTTCCGGCCCGGCTCTGTGGAGTGTCCGTGGGTCGCCCCGTCCAGTGCTGCGGGTCCCCTGCACGATCCCGCTGCAGCATCACCCGGTCCCTGCTCAGAGCACCATTAGGTGCCAGTGAGAAGGGGCCCGCTCCTGCCCCTCAAACTGCTTCTGCTCTCCCGTGCTCCCTCCTGCCAAGCGCTGAGCCTTCGGCCCGGCCTGGCCAGCTCCCACCCTGCTCCTGACACGTCCCGGAGCCGGGCCGTGGTGGGGCAGGGAGTGTCTCGGGGGTCTCCCACTTGGGTGGGCGGTAGATCACACATGTGCTTTCCTAAATGAACTCCCCTGATTGTGCTGATGCTGGAGGTGCTAGCTGACACAATGGGTCACGTCCGCCCGGGACTTGCCTCACCGCTCCCGGCAGCCTATTTTAAGCTGGGATTGCTCCGATGCTATTAATACCCCATGTGGGGGCTGTTCCCGTGGTGCCCCAGCCTCGCTCTTCTGCCCCCGGGACCCGGTTCTCTGGGCAGCGGCGTCGGGACACTGAGCCCTGCCCGCGCCCTCCCGGGCTCCCGCTACAAATTGTTGCGGGGGCGGCCGGGCTGCGCCCACGCGGTGACGGCGCGGAGACCTCCCGGTGCTCCCGTGCAGCCAGAGGCTGGTGCCGGTGCGCTGTCAGTGCCCGGTTTCCTTGGGGACCTCGCCGGCGTCTCCTGCTGCTCCCGGGACGGGCCAGCATCCCTCCCTGCCCGGGGGACCGGCCGCGGGCAGGCGCTGCGGGCTGGGGGTGGTGAACCTCCCGCTTACCCCCGGGCTGGGCACATCCCCGTCACCACCTGCGTCACGGCGGGATTTGGCCTCACGTGAAGGTCGGGTGGCCCAGGGCCAGCGCAGGCAGGGGAGGGAGCTGGCCCGGGAGGGGGTCAGACCCGGACAGTGTCCCCATCTTGTGTTGATCCGTCGTGCATCCCCGAGTCCATCCGGGGCCTGAGTGGCAGTGGAGGCACATGTGGGAAGAGCTGCCAGCTCTGTTATTTTTTGGGATTTCCAGAAAAGGCTGAAGGAGTGAATCTGAAAGAGCGACTCACTGGCTGTGTGGAGCTGGGGGGGACTGGAGCAACGGGATCCAGAGCTGGCCCCTGCAGTGTTCCTGTGCCCTGGCTAGAGGACCTCCTCCCTTCTCTCTTCTTAGGCTAGAAGCAGAGGGGTCTGGAGGTCCGGTGGGCTGGGAGGATGCTGGAGAGGGACTTGGTGGTGCTGGATCTATTCTTTCCTGCTGCAGGAGGTGGCCCTTCCCGAGCGGCTCACTGTCCTATCTCTTGTGTCCCCTCCCCATCCCATGCCAGCCCCAGGAGCTGTGTGGTGCTTCCACTGGGATCTGGCTCCATGGCCCCTCGCTGGGGAGCGGCAGCTGGTGCTGCGGGGAGTGGATGTGTCAGTCGCTCTCTTCTTGGCAGGGAACAAATGATGATAGAAAAGCCTTGATGGTGCCTGGTCTCCCACTGCCTCCGCTCTGGGGTTGCTGCCTGCTTGCACCCCTGCCTGCATCCCTGCCAGTGCTGCTCAGCCCCGGGGGTAGTGTGGAGACCCAGAACCTGGGGAAACCAGCTGCTGATGAGTCCTGTCATGGCCAGGCTGGGGGATATGGGGAAGAGAGGGACAAATGATGGGCCCTTCTTCATCCTGCGCTTGGGAGCAGGTTGTGTGGCTGGTAGTGGTGGCCGTCACGTGAGGGCTAAGATTAGGGCAGCAGCACTCACCAGGGCACTAATGCAGGAGGTAATTGGCTGAAGAGGTACTTAGCACACGCTGCAGAGCTGGGCAGGTCATGCGCAACTGGGACATGCCCTCTGTGCCCACCATCGGCATCCTGGGTGGCATCAGCATCATGGTTGGTGCTTCCCTCTACAGAGCCCTGCCTGCTCTCTGCCAGCTTGGTGGCACAGTGACCAGGATCACTGCTCTGGCCAGAGCCCTGCCCTCTGTCTGGGGGTGCCCTGTGCTCCCGTGGCCATGGGTGTCACGTCCTCCTGGCTCTGCTGCTGCCCTACTCGTCACCTGCCTCTGCTGCTCCTGCCTGTGCCTTGTCCAGCTCCTCGTGGGGTGTCCCCACCTCGTGGGGTGTCCCCAGGGTTGAAGACCACCTGGAACAGCCTATGAAGGGGCTACCAGGGAGCAGTGGCTCTTCCCTGCTGGTCTCCAGGAGTGAGGAGCTTTGGGCAGGGGACCCCTTGCACCCACTGCCCACCACTTGCTGCTGGCCCATGCATAGGGAGAGCAGAGCCCATGTGCTGCAGGGCACTCTTGGGTCTGTGCCGCGTATCTGCACCCCAAAGTGCTGCAAAGGGGACTCTCTCCCCTTCCCAAACCTGGGGGGATGGAGGGCTGCAGGGAAGGCGTTCGGGCTTTTGTGCTGAGCCAGGGTGGCTGGGGTACCGGCAGGGCTGGTGAGGTCGGGTGTGTCTGGCTGCTTGCAGTGGGCACAGCTGGAAGCAGGTCCCTGGCGCTGGGTGCACGCAGGCCCCCCGCCCGTGTTTCCTTTCCGGATGGATTTCCTGTTTTCGGCTGTGGGGCCCGGTGCGGAGCCGCACTGGGTGGGTGCGCCGGGCGGGGAGCGGGTCCGCAGAGGTGCGGGCATCCTGCTCGGGGGCAGGAGGTGCTGCCCTCGGTGCCCACCGCCCCCCGGCAGGGCGAGGGCCGGGGCTGCTCGTCAGTGGAGCGCTCAGATTGCAGCTTGCAGGAGGCATCCGGTGGCGGGTCCTTCGCCGCAGGGCTGTCCGATGGCGTGACCTGCCGCTGAGCCCTTGCCGACCCAGGCTGGCTGGCACGGAGAAGGGGTCCTGGAGCTCGGCCAGCTCCTTGGAGCAATCTGGCAGTGAGAGGATGCAAACAGCTCACACATCTGAGCTCTGGGACAGCAGGATCTGGCTGGCTCTAACAACGGGATGAGGGCTGGGGCTGGGACCCCCATCCCTGGGCTACTGTGTCACAGGCATCCCTGGGGAAGCCGTCCACCCGTTTCTGTGACCTGTCCAGACTGCCCTTGGCTGGGGCTGCCTGGCCCCAAGGGGAAAATCCCACCCCCCTGGGTCAGGCACAGGGACACGCTCGTCCAGGCACAGCCCCATGCAGGAGGTGAGGAAGGTCTCAGGACACTGGAGGGGAACACCTCCTCACCCCCAACCTGGGCAGCTGGGCAGGACCTGCCTCTGACAGAGACACCATCAGATTAGAGGTGACTCAACCATAATCTTGAAGAAGTGGATTAAATCTCCTCCTACTGCGCTACTTAATGAAATCCATCCCATAATATGCTCCCGGCCCTGCTGTTCCCCCTCATCTCCTGCCCCTCCCAGCCCCGTGACAGCAGGGTCCCCATTCCTCACCGTGGGGCAGGATAGAGTGCAGGCATGGGTTGCTGGCAGCAAACAGCCCATACCCCCCTGACCCCTGACTCTGCAGGACAGGGCCATGGCCATGCTCTTCCCCAGCACATAGCACTGGCAGGGGCTGTCCTGCCCCTCTCCTAGCAGAAGGCTGGAGGGTCTGGCTGGGGTTCCCCAGGAGAATCTCTGCTCATGCATCACATGCCAGGCATCGTTTTTAGCTCTGGTGTCCCCAGCCAATGTCCTCAGCCCCATGCCGGGCTGCCAGTGAGTGGCCATACCTCCGAGGGTGAACGAGCAGTGGGGAAGGATCTGTCTCAGGGCCGGGAGCAGGAAGGAAGGAAGGAAAGCAGAGTTAAATTAAGCCAGGCAGCGAGCCGTGGGGGAGGCCAGGGCTGGAGCCAGCTCCCAGCCCCCAGGAGAAGGGTGGACCGGGTTGGACTGGGCTTCATGTGGCACTGGGACACCCTGGGGTGCTGCAGTTCGCTTTGGGCTGGGACGGGGGGACCCTGAGGTATGACCTGGAGGGGCACGTGCTGCCTGCTCGTCCCTGACAGCTCTGTCCCTTTCCCACCCTGGTAGGATGGCTCCCGGCAGCGGCTGCCGCACAAGAAGAAGACGGTGTCCTTCAGCTCCATGCCCAATGACCGCAAGATCAACAGCACGGCCGCCTGCATCTCCCTCATGCTGGAGGGCTGCGAGCTGAAGAAGGTGCGCTCCAACTCCCGCATGTACAGCCGCTTCTTCGTGCTGGACGCCGACATGCGCTCCGTGCGCTGGGAGCCCTCCAAGAAGGACTCGGAGAAGGCCAAGATTGAGATCAAGTCTGTCAAAGAGGTGCGTGTAGGCAAGAAGACACCTGTCCTGCGCAGCAATGGCCTCTCTGACCAGTTCCCGGATGAGTGTGCCTTCTCCATCATCTATGGAGACAACTACGAGTCCCTGGACCTGGTGGCCAGTTCGGCCGACGTGGTGAGCGCCTGGGTGATGGGGCTGCGGTACCTGGTGTCCTATGGGAAGCACAGCCCCGAGGCACCTGGGACCGGCCACCCCAGCCTCCGGACCTCCTGGATCTCCTCTGTCTTTGACCTCGCTGACCTGGATAAGTCTGGTCGCATCCCTGTGTCCCGGGCTGTGCAGCTGATCAAAGCACTCAACCCTGGCATGAAGACCTCCACCATTGAGCTGAAATTCAAGGAGCTGCAGAAGGCCAGTGAGCGTCCTGGTGCAGAGGTGGCCTGCGACCTCTTCGTGGAGGCGTACTGTGAGCTCTGCACCCGCCCTGAGATTTTCTTCCTGCTGGTCCAGTTCTCCAGCAACAAGGAATACCTGGGTGTGAAGGACCTGCTGATGTTCCTGGAGGTGGAGCAGGGCATGGAGGGGGTCACAGAAGAGAAGTGCTTGGAGATCGTCGGCAAGTATGAGCCCTCTAAGGAGGGCCGGGAGAAGGGCTACCTGGCCATCGATGGCTTCACGCGCTACCTGCTCTCTGCTGACTGCTCCATCTTCGACCCGCAGCACCGCAAGGTCTGCCAGGACATGGCACAGCCCCTCTCCCACTACTACATCAGCTCTGCCCACAGCGCCTGCCTGCTGGAGGACAACTTCTGGGGCCGCTCGGACATCAGCGGCTACATCAGTGCCCTGGGCCTGGGCTGCCGCAGCATCGAACTGGTGCTGTGGGATGGCCCCGAGGGCGAGCCTGTGGTCTACACCAGCCCCTCAGCTGCCTCCTGCGTGCCCTTCCGTGCCGTGGTGGGGCTGATCGACCAACACGCCTTCACCGCCTCCGCCTACCCCCTCATCCTCTGCCTGGTGGTGCGCTGCTCGGCCCCCCAGCAGCGCCTCGCTGCCCAGTGCCTGCGCAAGACACTGGGGGACAAGCTGTATCTGGAGCCCCCCAACCCAGTGGCATCCTACCTGCCCTCCCCAGAGCAGCTCAAGGGCCGCATCCTCATCAAGGGCAAGAAGCTGCCACCCAGCTGCGAGGACAGCGAGGGGGAGGTGTCGGATGAGGAGGAAGGCTGGGAGCTGGCGCGGCGGCTGGGCCAGGAGGACCGGGAGGCACCGGAGGGAGGTGGCCCACGGCGGGTGCGCCTCAGCCGGGAGCTCTCAGAGCTGGTGAGCCTCTGCCAGGCTGTCCCCTTCCAGGACTTTGAGAGCTCACGGCGTGGGCAGCGCTACTGGGAGATGTGCTCCTTCAGTGAGGTGGAAGCAGGACGCTTTGCCAACGAGTGCCCGGCTGAGCTGGTCAGCTACAACAAGCGGTTCCTCTCCCGCGTCTACCCCAGCCCCATGCGCATCGACGCCAGCAACATGAACCCCCAGGACTTCTGGAAGTGTGGCTGCCAGATGGTGGCCATGAACTACCAGACACCGGGGCTCATGATGGACCTGAACGCGGGCTGGTTCCGGCAGAATGGGGCCTGTGGCTATGTCCTCCGCCCAGCCATCATGCGGGAGGAGGTCTCCTACTTCAGTGCCAATGCCAAGGACTCCCTGCCCGGGGTGCCCGCCCAGCTCCTGCACCTCAAGGTCATCAGCGGGCAGAACCTGCCCAAGCCCAAGGGCTCAGGGGCCAAAGGGGAGGTGGTGGAGCCCTACGTCTGTGCCGAAATCCACGGCATCCCAGCTGACTGTGCTGAGCACCGCACCAAGACAGCCCTGCAGAGCGGGGACAACCCCATCTTTGACGAGAGCCTGGAGTTCCAGATCAACCTGCCCGAGCTGGCCGTCCTGCGCTTTGTCGTGCTGGACGATGACTACATCGGGGATGAGTTCATTGCCCAGTACACCATCCCCTTTGAGTGCCTGCAGCCCGGCTACCGCCACGTCCCCCTCCAGTCGCTGGCTGGGGAGCCCCTACCCCACGCCACCCTCTTTGTGCATGTGGCCATCACCGACCGCCGTGGCGGGGGCAAGGGGCATCGCCGGGGGCTGGCGGGGCGCCGGGGCCGCCGAGTGCGGGAGTACACCTCCACTAAAGCCACCGGCATCAAAGCCATCGACGAGGTCTTCCGGACGGCCACGCAGCCGCTGCGGGAGGCCACCGACCTGCGGGAGAATGTGCAGGTACAGACCCTGCAGAGGCACTGGGGGACCTGGTTTCTGGGGTGGAGGATGGGGCCTGGGTGTCCTCCTCTTCCTGGGGGACGTGAGCAAGGAGCCTTATCTGGAGCAGAGAGCCAGGGGAAACAGGGATGTTCCTGGGTGGGGAGCCACTGACGCCGGTCTCTGCCCACAGAATGCACTGGTGTCCTTCAAGGAGCTGTGTGGGCTGACACCCGCCGCCAACATGAAGCAGTGCATCCTGACGGTGTCCACGTGGCTGCTGCACAGTGACAGCACACCCAGCGTCACCCTCAACCTGGCAGAGCAGTACCCCCCCATGGAGGCCCAGGGCCCCATCCCCGACCTGCTGCGCAAGGTCCTCACTGCCTACGAGACGGTAAGTGCCATTCTGCCAGGACTTGGCTCTGTGGGGTCGGTGGCACTGGGACCAGTGCCCTGCCCAGGACAGGGGATCCTGAACTCACTGCACCCATCTTGCAGCAGGGAGAGGTGGGTGGGGGGCTGTGTAGGGGCTGCCCAGGGAGGAGTCTTGCTGAGGCATAGGCTTGCCCAGGTCAGTACGACCCTGGGACCCCGCAGCCCCTGTCCCTCCACCTGCACCGCCTGCTCCTTACCCTCGTCCTGCCAGGTGGGAGAAATCCCATTAATAGCCGCAGCCAGAGCCGCTTCCTTCCTTTGTGTTGGAGAGAACCTGGCCACCAGCCAGGTGCTGACAAGCCCCCTGACAAGCCCCATCTCCCCATGAACTCAGCTGGGGGGGTGCGGGGCTGGGGCTGCCCAGCTCCTCATGCTGCCCCTCTCCCCAGATGATCCAGACCAGCCGGACGCTGATCGAGTCTGCCGACGTGGTGTACGGGAAGCTCATCCAGGCACAGCAGGCAGGTGGGTCCCTGAGGGCAGCCCCAGCCCCGGTGTGGCTCTGGCCACAAACCTGGGCACGTCCTGGGGTGCTGGGGTGTGGACCTTCCTGCGCCGGGACAGGGTGTGGGTGGGTGGGCTGCAGGGCTGTGTGGGAGGGAACGAGCAGAGCGGGGGAGGCTGATGAGGAAGGGGGGAAGAGTCATTAGCTGCCAAATGCCAGAACATAATTAGTGCCAGAAATAACAGGCTGGGGCTGACGGTAGAAGTGGCAACTGAGTGTTACGACTTCCCAGACACATGGCAGAACCCACACAGGCAGGTGCTGCTGCTGCCTGCCCCAGTCCTCCCCCCGGCTGCCCCCACCACAGCAGCTGGCTGGGACCCCCAGCTTCGCTCCAGGCCCTGATGGCTGCGGGGCCCCTCTGTGGGCTGGGACCTGCAGGGATAGCTCCACCAGCCCCAAGTACATAGGGGGGTGCTGCCCCAGGGGCTCGTGTGGGCCCCCCATGAGGCTGGGAGAGCCTCAGGAGCTGGAGGGACAGGGGAGGAAGGAGGGGGCCCCGCTCTGCCGTCCCCCCATGCCAGCCATGCTGCCAGCAGCCCTGTTTGTTCCCTCCCTACGCGGCAGACGGAAACCTCCCTGAGCTCTTGGCTTTCGGCTCCGGCACCGCTGCCAGCGCTGAGGGAGTGGAGCAGTGGGGCATGGGCTGCGGAGCACAGGCTCTGTGCCCTCCTCTACTGCTCCAGCTGCTGTGCTGGGGTGTCGCAGGGCAAAGGGTCCTGGGGTGTGTGGCCTCTCAAGGTGGTGGCAAGCAAGAGTTTTGGCGTTGCAGCCCCCACCCCCATGCCCTGGTGCTCTCTGTCCCTGCTTTCGCCTGGGCTGCGCTGTGGACAAGCCCCTGTGGTGCTGGCATGGCCAGTACCCAGACAGCGGGTGTTGGGGGGTCTGGGGAGGTGCGGCTGCAGTGGGGGTGCGGGGCTGGGGGCGTCTGATTGGCAGCATGTGGGCGAGCAGGCTGCGTGGGAGCCCTCGAGTGGGCCTGGAGACGGTGCTGCGTCAGGAGGGGTAAATATAGCACCTGCTCACGAGGATGTCACGTGGTGCACGGTGCCGGGGCTCACACTACAATGGGGGGGCCTGGTGGGCCTGCTCTGAGCCCCCTGGGTGAGCCATGGGGTGCAAGAGCTGTGCCTCTGCCCATGGCCCAAAACCGCCACGGGCTGGGGCCAAGCAGGGTGCCAGTGTGCTGGGGGCTCTGCTGGCTCATCGTGCCTGGCACAGAAGGGTTTTGGGGCTGCTGGGGCAGTGGGGAACCCACCCAGCCTGCACCCCCATGGTGGGCAAAGGGCATCCCTCTGGCTTGGTCCCCACTGGTGGTGGCCATCCCCATGCCAGCATCCCTGCACTTACTGAGCACCACTCCCACCTGCGCAGGGATGGATTTCCACAAGGAGCTGCACCGCATCGAGACCAAGGAGGGGCTGCGGGGCCGCAAACTGCAGAAGGCACTGGAGAGTTTTGCCTGGAACATCACCGTCCTCAAGGTGAGGGCTGAGAGCTGCACAGACACACCTGTCCTGCCCTGACACCTCACCCTGATGCCTTCACTCTAACACACCCCTCCCGATGTCCCTCCCCTCAGGGCCAGGCTGACCTCCTCAAGCACGCCAAGGCGGAGGCACTGGACAACCTGTGGCAGATCCACAATGCAGGACAGTCCTGTGGCATCGGCAGGAACGGCTCGGCCTCACCAGAGCTCTCCCGGCTGCGTGCCCCGCTGGAGCCCATCCCCGAGACCGACGGAGGCGGCGACACGGCGTCCTGCTGACCCCGGCCTGGGGCTCAGGGGCCCAGACTGAGCATCCCCAGCCACAGGAGCAGGAGTCCCAGCCTGCCCATGGACAGGCAGCTGCCTGCAGGCTCAGGCTGCCTGGGGGGACACATCTAGAGCCTGTGCTAAGGGGCTGCATCAGGGCTCAGTGGAGAGGTTGAGGAGGGGTGATCCTACTCCTGCTTGCCCCCCCTGAGCTCCTAGGGGACACATCCATCCCTCCCACCTGCTTCCAGAGCCTGCACTCTGCTGCAGGGCTGGTGGGGATACTGGTACTCTGGTGCCCGTGTGTGCGTAGCCTGCTGTGCCAGATTCTGCTTGGAAAAGCAGCTCCAGGTTTGGGCTCCTGCCCTCCCTCCCCAGGGCTGCAGGTCTGACCTTTGCCAGCCCTGGGGAAAAATCTGGCTGGCAGGAAGGGTCCTGGCTAGTCCTATCACCTCTGTGGCACCCCTGGGGCCCCCACTGTGCAGAGGGGCTGGGATGCTATGTGGTGCAGCAGCTGTGGGGCCAGAGTGCCAGTGGATGTGGCTTCTGGCATCAGGGAAATGTTGGGATTTGTCCCCCAGGGCAAGGGGGTCCCAGCACAAACAGAGGAGTGTGGTCTGGGGTTGGAGTGGGGCTGTGGAGCATTATAAAGAGTGCAAGAACCTTCCTGGTGCCCTGTGGCTCCCTCTGTGCCTGGCACGGGGCCAGGGCAGGATGGGGTCACCAAAGGGGATGGAGGGTGGCACCGGGTATGGGACCCTGATGGCACCATCCCTCCCTGGCACCATGGGGAGCACAGGATGATGACTCCCCACGTCAGGGAGCTGTGCTGCTGCTAGCACCCCTTTGTTTGGGGGGATAATTAGCCTAATGGGGCTCCCAGCATCAGCCTGGAGCGCTGTGCTGCCGGTGCCGGTCAGTATTGACCTCCAGCCCCTTTGTGCCAGCCCGGCCACAGGGCCTGTGGGCAATTAGGGCCTCATTAGTGCCTGGCACCCCAGCCACTGAGCACCTACACAATGAGGAACTGCAAATGAGGGGAAAGGCCTGGATGGTCTCCGGGCTACCGGCCCCAGCGCTCCTGTGTCTCCCAGAGACCGTCTGCTCCCCCTGCCCCAGCGGTATTTTTGGCAGCACTATTGTGCTGGGCCCTATAAAGCGGCAGCAGCAGCACAGGGCACTGTGCTCTCAGCTGCCCAGTGGGACATGCCCCAGAGCCACTCGGCTGCCTGAAGACCCCAGGAAGGATGGAGGTGCCAAACACCAAGGTGGGGCTGGGGCACTGCAGCCCCAGGGGTAGAGGAGGGCAGTGATGGGAGGGAGGTCAGGATGTGGGACTGGGGGTGCAGGAGGGCCTGGCCAGTTCCTTGGGAAGCTCCAAGTGTGTGGCAAATCCCCAAGGCTCCCCAGCTGCGGCCAGCAGCTGATCAAGGAGCTTCTTATGAGGGATCTGAGTGTGCAATGCCTGTGGCATTGAGCTTGGGTACTCTCACTGCTCATCCCATGGCACTGGGCAGCAAGGGGAGGGTGTTTGCCATGGCTGCCGTGTGCTGGAGCAGGGAAGGGGTGTGGTGAGGGCACCAGCATCTGGCTGCTGGTCAGAGCACAGCTGGAGGTGCTGGCCATGCCCCAGGGCACCAAAGGGTGACACTCTGAGTGCACCTCGGGTGTGGGGCTGGGACCCTGTGGCAGCAACTGGGCAGGGGGCAGCTGAGACACCAGTGGGCAAGGCAGGACAGGGGGGCAGCCCTGGGGCTGTGCACTCTCCCCCTCTCTGCACTGTCACTGCCCCGTACTAATGCTGCCCATTGCTCTGGCAGCTCCAGCGAGCTTCCTGCCTCCTGCTCCTGCTCCTTCTCTGCTCCCTGGCCGCTCCCCGGCAGAGCCTGCCCGACTGCTGCCGGCAGAAGACCTGCTCCTGCCGTGTCTACGACCTCCTGCACGGCATGGGCAACCACGCCGCTGGTATCCTCACTCTGGGCAAGAGGAAGAGTGTCCCCCTGGCCTTCCAGAGCCGTCTCTACCGCCTGCTCCATGGCTCCGGCAACCACGCCGCGGGCATCCTCACCATGGGCAAGCGTGGGGAGCACCTTGGCACCGCCTGCCGTGACACATCGAACTGCCCTGCAGGCGTGGACACCCAGCCAACGCCAGCACCGCAGGGTGCTGACACCAGCCCTGCCGGCCCCAGGGAGTGCCAGGGACACTCAGGGAAGGACCTGAGCACGAGCCAGGCCCAGGGAGCGGCAAGGAGCTTTTACTGAGCGGGGTGGGGGGCAATGGGAGCAGAGAGGGGATCCCTGGGGGGGATGGAATCCTGGGACACGCACCCGGAGCTCAGTGTAAATAGCACTTTTAGATACCTCCTCCCTGGCTCAGCCTGCCCAGGGCACCGCGGGCACCGCAGCCTTTTACAATAAACGGTAGCCTGATGTCACCCGGCTCTGTCGTCTCTCTGGGGAGGGGTCAGGAGGGCACGGCTCAGCGCCGGGTCAGCTGCCGAGGCAAGTGCCTTCCTCCGCGGTGCCCGGACTGGGCTCACCTGTGGCGCCTGCCCTGGGGCGCCAGTGGGTGCAGGACCAGGACTGGGGTGAACGGAGGCGCGGACGGTCCTGCCCCTTCCTCAGCGTCCGTGGGCCCAGGAGGGCGGGGGCTGAGCGGGTCCTGGGGCCAGGGGAGTCCTGGTGCTTCCCGGCCCGGCGGGTCCGGTGCCGAGCAGGTCCCGGCGCCACCAACTCTGTGCGCCCCCGGGACCGAGCGCCCTGCCCGCGGGCGGCGGCCGGTGCCCGCCGGTGCCGAGGCCCCTCCCGGTGCCGGGGCGGGGCGAGGGCGGGGCAGGAGCCCCGGGCGGGCCGGGATCAGCCCGCGGCGCTGCGGAGGGGCCGGGGGCGGCGGAGGCAGCCCCGCCGCCGCAGCCCCGCGGCGGGCGGCCGGGCGGGACGATGCCGGTGATGAAGGGGCTGCTGGCGCCGCAGAACACCTTCCTGGACACCATCGCCACCCGCTTCGATGGCACACGTAAGGCCGGGACGGGGCCGGGGAGGGGCCGCGGGGGCGGGGGGGAGACAGGGCGGGGGGAGGCGCTGCCCCGCAGGAAACGGCCGGGGGGACGGGACTCGGCCCGGCCCCCGCAGCCCCCGCGGCTCGGCCGGACGCGGACACCCACGCGCTCTTCGGGGACCCTCCCGTGTCCCTGTGCGGCCTCGGTACACCGGGACTCCCCCTGTCCGTGTCCCGGGCCGCCCCCACGATGCTCTCCCCGCGCCCGCCGCCGGTGCCGCTCGGTGTCGCCGCAGCCGCGCTCAGCACCAGGGACAGATCCCGGTGGCGGCGGGAGGCTCCGCGCGGGGCCCCGGAGGAGCGGGGGAACCCCGGATGGGGCACGGCCGGTCTCACCCTGCCGGAGCTGACCTGGGATCCCCGGGACCCCGCGTTGCCCCGTCCCGTGCCCGAGCGGTCCCCGGGCGCTGAGCTCCCTCCCCTCCGTGTCCGTGTGCCGGGGCCGGGATGGATTGAAGGCGGGATGGATCATGCCCGGGTGCCACGAGCCAGCTCCAGCACCGCTGGCATCATGCAACCACCCAGGGTCGGGCCGTGTTCGGGGCTGACCTCAGCTCCCCCCAGGATCACCTGGAGTAGGGGTCTCCCGGGCCAGCTGCCTGCGGGGCTGGGTTTCTCCTCCCTTGCTGGGAGGGACTGGTGTGAAGATGGCACTTTTAGTCTGCAGCTACCTCCCAGGGCACCGTCGAGGAACCTGGAGCACCCTGGGGCATGTGCTGGCTGCGATGCTGGGCTGGCTCCTGGCCTGGAGTGACAAGGAGCCGCCCTGTTGGCTCAGGGGTCGTTTGCCCAGAGGAGCTGGGACGTGGGATGTTACATTTGGGGTGTGATGCGTGAGGAGGCTGCTAGCCTCTGAGCTTTCCCAGGCTCCGACAGAGCTGCGCCAGGAGATGCTGGGACAGAGCCACATGTGCCTTGCGCTGGTGATCCCACTCCCTCCGCAGAGGCAGAGCGCCTGTATCTGGCTCTCCAAGGGAAGGGTCTCCGGGGGGAGCTGCCGGCAACACCTCGACGCAAAGCCCTGGGAATTTGCCCCGGGGAACCGGGCTGCCCGACCGCCTCTGGGCACTTTTAAACAGTGTGGGGCTTTGCGGGTTTGATGTGCCTCTTATCGGCTTTATCTGCCATAGAGAGGGGTTTAGCGCAGTGATACTCGGAGTGAGTTAACCCTGCCTCTCCCGGGCAGCTGCTGTGCTGTGCCCCGGGGCTCCCGGCCAGGCACACTGGCCACCATGGCTGGGGACTGCCGAGCTCTCCCAAGGCTGCATCCCCCAGCTCGGTGGAGCCACTCCCCAGTGCAAACCCTTGTTTTCTTTTCTAATAACACATCCTGGACATCACCATAATCCCAGCTCCCCAGAGCCAAAATCTGGCCTTAGTCACAGCTTCAGGCTATTTTTGCTTCTCCGAGCTAATCCCGGGCTGAGCTGCGCTGTGGTGGCCCCGCTGCACCCCCTTCGGCCAAGGCTGCCCACAGCCACCATCCCCTCCCTCCTGCGGCCTCTGCTGCCCTTGGCCTGCCCTGGCACCACTCTGCCTGTTCAGTGTGGACACTGGTATTGCTGTGGACTCCTCTCTGTTGTGAGAGTGGGCACAGCATGTTTTCTTGCTCCTGGCTGTGTGGTGCAGGAGTCCTGGGTGGGGGACCCAACACTGGAGACCATGGTGGGGCTGGGGACAGCCCAGTCTGCTCATGCTGGGTGCAATCACAGCCCATGCCAGCCGCACACTCGCTTCCTTGGCACCCTGCTAGTGTGAGCCCATCTGTCCCACTGGCATAGAGCCTGCAGCAGGAGCTGCTGTGGTCCCGGGACAGAGCCCACGGCTGGGGACTGCAGGGCAGAGCTGCCATTCTGTAGCTGGGCAGGGCATGGGGCTTGCAAGGGCTTTACTGTGCCTGGTGCCACCTCCCTGCTAGGGCAGGGTGATGCTGGGGAGGCTCTGTGGTGCTGACAGACTGAGGATGCTGTAGTTCACCTCTGACTCGTGCCACCTGGGCACAAGCCCTTGATTTCGCCCAGGCCTGTGGCTGTTCTCCCACCCTCTCAGCTGGTGCTCCAGCACCCCAGACCTCTGGGGATCTCAGCACCACAGCTGGGCACCCCTGGGCTGGCAGTGCCCAGCTGTGTTTGCTGCCGCTCCCGCTAAGCTGCCTGAGCCCGGGCGGAGCTGGAGTGGCAGATGGTGAGAGGGAGGCGTGAGTCGCCTCGCGTGGGCAATGGGGGCCGGCACATGGATCCGGGCTACTTCCCCTTCCAGTGCATGGGGCCGGGGTCCTGCCGGGGTGACAGCCTCGGGGGGCAGTGGGGCAGGGGATGGGTGAGCTCTAGGAGCAGCTAGGGGCAGCCAGCAGCCAGATGGAGACCTGGCTCTGCTTCCCAGAGGGACCCGTGTGGGGCTGGGAGTGCTGGGCAGGCTGGGCTGCCCTTTGTGCCCTGTGAGGTGGCCCTGAGCCCTCAGGGGCGGCTGCGTTTCCTTTCAGACAGCAACTTCATCCTGGCAAACGCACAGGGCCGCTGCGGCTTCCCCATCGTCTACTGCTCTGACGGCTTCTGCGACCTCACCGGCTTCGCCCGCACAGAGGTCATGCAGAAGAACTGCAGCTGCCGCTTCCTCTGCGGGGCCGAGACCAGCGAGCCCATCCTGCAGTGCGTTGAGAAGGCGCTGGACGACAGGCAGGAGTACCAGTCCGAGGTCTGCTTCTACAAGAAGGGTGGTGAGTGGTGCTGGGGCTGGGTCCCTGCCCGCAGCTCCGGCTGGCCCTGGGAGAAGCCACCGAGCAGGTGGTGCTGCCCTGCCTTAACCAGCCTCTTCCTTCACGCAGGAGATGCCTTCTGGTGCTTGCTGGACATCATGCCCATCAAGAATGAGAAGGGGGAGGTTGTTCTCTTCCTCTTCTCCTTCAAGGACCTCACAGAGAGCCGGGGCAGGAACCACCCGGGGGACAAGAAGGAGGGTGAGCCGTGGCTGTGGGATGGGGTTGGAATTTGGGGAACAGTGTGTGTGGTGGGCACATGGCAGAGACTCCCTGTTCCCTGGTGGGTCCTGCCTGCCATGTACACCCATGGCACAGCGCTCCCACTAACTCGGTGTGTCCTGTCTGCTGCAGAGAAGCAGAGGAACAAGAAGCCTGGGAATTCCCGCCTGCGGGCCGCACGCAGGCAGGGCCGGACTGTGCTGCACCGACTCAGCAGCCAGTTTGGGACCACAAACCAGAGGGACCGCGGCGAGGTGAAAATCAACCGTGTAAGGACCTGGGGGACCCTCAGCTTCACCCAGTGCCTCCTGGGCTGGGGCTGGGATGGACTGGCAGTGCAGCAGCTCTCCCGGAGAGCAGCTCCCAGCAGAGCCCAGCCTCCCGGGGATGCTGTTCCCATGCACGCCCATCTCTGGCCTCCCCAGCATTGAAGTGCCCCCCACCCCTGGCAGCTGCACCGTAGCCAGGCTGTACATGTGTTTGGTTGGAAGCAGGAGAGCCCAGCGGGTGCCCAGAGCTTACCATGGGGGCCGCAGACCTGGCAGCTCTGGCAGGGCTGTGCCTCTCCTCACATGCTTGCTGTCAGGGAACCCCAGTGCTGCCTCTGAGCACAGCCACGCTGGCCCCAGGGAGTGCCGTTACCAGGCTGCCAGAGCCGTGGGGCTGCCAGCCGGGGCAGGGATCAGAGTCAGTCCTGTGCCAGGCCCTTTGCATGGCTGCAGTGCCCAACACAGTGTCCCCAGGCACCACCTGCAGCCATGGGGCCAGAGAGAGGGTCTGAGAGCCACTGGGGCCCAGAGCTGGTGAGCAGGCAAAGGGTGTCACTGCATCAATCTTGAATTTTGGGGATTTGGGGTGGGATGGCCCTGGCTCTGCCCTCACCCAGCTGGTGTCACATTGCCTCTTGTTGGTGCTGTGTCCCTGCAAGGGGGCGTCTTTGCCCCAGCATGTGAATTGACCCCTGAGATGGTTCTGGGCAGCAGCTGGCAGTGCCAGGGGATTACTGTTATCAGCATTGACATCATGTTAATTGATGTGCCATAATTAGGCATTCTGTGCCCACCTCTGAGGGTGACCTCAGTGCATCCATCACCCTGGTATCAGGGAGTGGCAGCCAGACTGGCAGGACTCAGGGGGAGCGGGGCCTGTGGTGGCCCTCAGCCCTCTTTCGGGCCCTGCACCATCCTTGTACCACCCCATGCTTGCTCCCCCAGAACGTGTTTGAGGGCAAGCCATCCATCCCCGAGTACAAGGTGGCCTCGGTGCAGAAGTCCCGCTTCATCCTGCTCCACTACAGCATCTTTAAGGCACTCTGGGACTGGCTGATCCTGATGGCCACCTTCTATGTAGCCGTCACTGTCCCCTACAATGTGTGCTTCATGGGCATGGAGGACAGTCTCTCGGCTGCCCGCAGCACCATCATCAGTGACATCGCCGTGGAGATGCTCTTCATCGTGGGTAGGTCCATGTGTGGAGCCAAGCATCCATCCGGGATGGGGGACACGGTGGGACAAGAATGAGGGATAAGGGAGAGGGGAACTGGCATCGCGGTGTCCCTGCTGCTGTCCCTGAGCACTCTGGGAGAGAGACCCACATTTGCTGTGGGCTCTGGCTCAGCTCCACAAGCCACAGCAGGGGTGATGAGGGCTGGTCCTCCTCTCCTGGGGCAGACATCATCCTGAACTTCCGGACAACATACGTGAGCCAGTCAGGCCAGGTGGTGTACGACCCCCGCTCCATCTGCATCCATTATGTGGCCACCTGGTTCTTCGTGGATCTGATCGCTGCTCTGCCTTTCGATCTGCTCTACATCTTCAATGTGACTGTGGTGAGTGTCGCTGGCACAAACGCAGCCTCCGATAGCAAAGCTGCTGCTGCCCGCTGCCCCTCCCACTGCCCACCTCCCTGCCCCTCTCCAGCACCCACGTGTCCCGGGGGGATTCATTGCCCTGACAAGCCATGACCCTGGCTACCTGCTGGGTGCTGAGCATGGGGGTGGAAAGCTGCTTGGGGAGGAGCTCTCCCCAGCAGGCCCCATAGCCCACGACCCTCCTGCCATCTGTGGGAGCGGCAAAGGGTCCCTGTCCCGGGGAGAGGTGTTGGGGTCCGTTTCTGCCCCTGCCTGTAGCTCCGCAGGGTTTACCTGCCTGCCTGCCCCCCAGACCTCGCTGGTTCACCTGCTGAAGACGGTGCGGCTGCTGCGGCTGCTGCGGCTGCTGCAGAAGCTGGACCGGTACTCGCAGTACAGCGCCATGGTGCTCACGCTGCTCATGTCCATGTTCGCGCTGCTGGCGCACTGGCTGGCCTGTATCTGGTACGTCATCGGCCGCAAGGAGCTGGAGAGCAACGACCCCCGCACCTGGGAAATCGGTGAGCGGGTTTGGGGCGCTGGGGTCCCCCCGTGCCGCGGGCAGAGAGCACTCCTGTGGGGCAGTGGTGACGGGGATGCAGCCCTCACCACTGGCTGCTGCCTGCAAAGTGAGGCCAGGGCAGGGACAGCCCCGAGGAGGGGGGTACTGGCCCCTCGGTGAGGGCTAACCCCGGGCTGTGCTTGGCAGGCTGGCTGCACGAGCTGGGCAAGAGGCTGGAGGCTCCGTACTTCAACAACTCGATGGGGGGCCCCTCCATCCGCAGCACCTACATCGCCTCCCTCTACTTCACCCTCAGCAGTCTGACCAGTGTGGGCTTTGGCAACGTCTGTGCCAACACCGACGCTGAGAAGATCTTCTCCATCTGCACGATGCTCATCGGGGGTGAGGCGGGGAGCGGGGCTGGGCGGGGGGTTCATCTCTGGCTGCTGAAACAACGGGTCCCGAGCAGGGTGCTGGGGGAGGTGATGGACACGTGTGCCACGTGAAACAGCCCTGGGCTGGGGTCTGGGGAGCAGCCTCCTGTGCTGCCCCTCACTGGGCCTGACGCTGCTTTGCTGCCCCCAGCCCTGATGCACGCCGTGGTCTTCGGCAACGTCACGGCCATCATCCAGCGCATGTACTCCCGCCGCTCGCTCTACCACACCCGCATGAAGGACCTCAAGGACTTCATCCGCGTCCACCGCCTGCCCCAGCAGCTCAAGCAGAGGATGCTGGAGTACTTCCAGACTACCTGGTCGGTGAACAACGGCATCGATGCTAACGAGGTAGGAGGTGTTGGTGAGGCTGGGCCAGCCCCCTCTGGCCCAGTCCTGTACCCAGCACGGGGGTGATGGGGCTGGCAGGGCCGGCTGTGAGTGTGGCGCTGGAGGGACCAGGTCTGGGGCTGATTCCTGCCAGCACAGGGAGAGGGACAGGCACACGGAGCAGAGGAAGCCCACTGCCACATCCAGGGCCCTTCTCTGTCAGCTGGGACTGCTGGGTTCTGCCAAGGCACCAGGGCAGCCAAACAGAGAGATTCCCTGATCCAGAGGGGCACCTGTCCCCTGGGACTGCAGGGCTGTGGGAAGGCTTCTCCCTGCTCCCTCCCTGCCTGCTGTGCCCAGTGCCCTGGCTCCTCTCCTCAGCTGCTGCACGACTTCCCCGATGAGCTGCGTGCGGACGTGGCCATGCACCTCAACAAGGACATCCTGCAGCTGCCCATCTTCGAGACAGCCAGCCGGGGCTGCCTCCGCTCCCTCTCACTCCACATCAAGACCTCGTTCTGCGCCCCGGGGGAGTACCTGCTGCGCCAGGGTGACGCGCTGCAGGCCAACTACTTCGTCTGCTCCGGCTCCCTCGAGGTGCTCAAGGACAACGTGGTCCAGGCCATCCTGGGTGAGGGCAGGCGGCGCGGGCTCTGCCCCAGCCCCTCCTGCTGCCTGGCAGGGTGAAGGCCCCAGGGCTCACACCACTAGCCCATGCTGGTCCCCTCCTGCAGGCAAAGGGGATTTGATCGGTGCTGACCTGTGCAGCACGGACCAGGTGATCAAGACCAACGCGGATGTGAAGGCGCTGACCTACTGTGACCTGCAGCACATCGGGCTGCGGGGGCTCTGCGAGGTGCTGCAGCTCTACCCTGAGTACGCCAGCAAGTTCACAGCCGACATCCACCAGGACCTGACCTTCAACCTGCGGGAGGGCAGCGAGATGGAGGTGGGTGCATGCCCTGTCTCGCAGGACTCTTCCTGTTCTCGTGGCCCCAGGGACCAGAGCAGGGCCGGGACTGTGGCAAGGCCATGGAAGGGGAGTCTCTGCACCCCCTGCTCATGGTCCCCAGGCTCCAAGGCTGGGGTGGGGGCTGCGGCTCTGCCACCTCTGTGTGCAGGTACACACTGCCTTAGCTCTGTGCAACCTGGGGAATTGGCAGAAAGAGCATTTGCAATGCAGGAGGCTGAGGCGGAGGGAACTGGGGGGGCACTGCAGGATAAGGCAGCTGGGGCACAGCCCCCCAGAGTGCAGGAGAGAGCCGGGGGCTGCAGGTTTAGTCATGCTGATGGCTTCAGCAGCTGGGGGGATGTTCTGTGGCAGAAATGGCTCTGCAGCACTTTTCCTCCCCCGGCTCTGCTGTGAGAGGCTGGGGGCTCCTCCAGAGCATCTCTCCCAGTACCCACTGCCCACAGGCCCGGTGGAGATGGGGTAGGAGGTTGCTCTCTAGGTCCCAAATCAAGACCCACCATGTCCATTGCACAGGAGAGGTGTAAACAAATCAGGGGTGGAGAATGCCAGGAGTGTGCACCAGGTCCTGCAGAAACCCTGTCACCCTCCTCATCTGGCTGCACCCTCCAGGCAGAGATGGTGCTCTGATGGTTGAGCCTGGGATGGGATTTAGGATGAAGTCTTGGCTCTGGCTCAGGCAGTTCACCATTGTCACGGCAGCAGCAGAGAAAGGAGAGTGGGCAAGGGGCTGCCGAAGGCTGGTGCTGGGGCTGATGTGTGCAGCTGGAGGAGGTTTGGCTGTCCAAGGGGGCACCGGGAGGCCGGGAGGCTGCGACCTGTAGCTGGTCTCCGTGTAGCCGTGTGGGGGTCCCACCTGCTGCTGAGCCGGTGCCGTCTGCTCTCTCCGCAGGGGCTCTGCCGCTACTCCCGGTCCCCGCGGCTGCCGCAGGTATAGTACCGTGCCAGGGCGATGGGGGAGGACGGGGCGGGGGTGATCGTTCCCGGGACCAGCCCTGACTTCCTGCCCAACCGCAGCCTCGTCCGGAGAGCGGTGCTGCCCCGGAGAAGCCCCTTCCCTCTATTCTGGAGGATGAGGAGGAACTCGACGAGGTCTTCCAGCAGTCGCCCGCCAGCCCCCCCCGCCGCAAGCTGCTGCTGAGCAGCCCGGCGCGCCGCGGCTCCCTGAGCAGCCTCCTGGGCGATGAGCTGTGCCAGGTCTCAGCCCTGCGACGCAACTGCCGCTCCCCGGCCCGCGGCAGCCGCGGCCGCAGCCCCTCTCCGCAGTGCCGGCGGGACGCCCGGCTCCTGGAGCGGGATGGCCAGAGGCCGGCCAAGCTCCTCATCCCGTCCCTGCACGCCAACGGCCCCCCGGACCTCAGCCCCAGGTACGGCTGGGACGTGCTTGTGGTTCATCCCACTGCTGCGGGTCTGTGCCCGCCAGGCTGCGAAGGGTCCCGGGGGGGTGCTGGAGGTGGTGACAGAGGGGGGAGGGGGTGGTGCGGGGCAGCTCTCACCCCCTCCCACTCTAGAGTCGTGGATGGGATTGAAGACAACGGGGGGACATCAGAGCCACAAACCTTCTGCTTCAACATGGACCCGCCGCTGCTGAGCGCGACGAGGGACTCCCCCACCTCAGGTACCGCCAGCAATGCCGGCCAATGCCAGGGCTCCGGCCCCGGGACGGGGGGCTCGGGGAGCCCTCTGCCACCAGCCGTGTCCCCCCCGGCAGGGACCGACGTGGGCGGCCCAGTCCTGGCGATGGAGGCAGAGCAGATAAAGCAGAACATCACCAGGCTCAACCAGGAGGTGCGGCGGCGACCAGGGGTGGGCACGCGTCCCCGGGAGCCCCGGGGGCACCGCCCGGTGCTCACTGCTCTCCATCCCTTCCAGATCAACCACCTCAACCAGGAGGTCTCGCACCTCAGCCGGGAGCTGCAGGGCATGATGGAGCTGCTCAAGGGTCACCTCGGCGCCCTGCAGCCCCCCGCCTGCCCCTGCCGCCTGCCCGCGGCCGTCCCGCCGCCTCTCCGGCCCCCGCCGCCCGCTGCCCCGGTGCCGTCCTCGCCTCCCGTGCCCCCCTCGCCCCCGGTGCCCCCCAGCTCTCGCAGCTCCCCCTCCGCCAGCCCCCGGGCCAAGCGCTGTCCGGTCCGCAGCCTCTCTGCCCACGCCGCCGCCCTGCGGCACCCCTGGGTCGGAGCCGAGGGGCCGAGCCCGCCGCGGGGGAACCCCCCCGGCCCTGACCCCCGCCGGGGCTCGGATTCGCAGCCCCCCCCGCTGCCGCCCCGCTCCGCCCTCTCCTTCCCCGGCTGCTCGGCTGGGGCTTGGCCCCGCGCCCGCCCGGAGCCGCGGTCCGGCTCCACTAGCTCCCACTGACCCCGCGGGCACCGGGGGCCGGGACCGGGGGAGCCGGGACCGGGGTGACCCCGCCGGGGGGACCCTACCCGGGGTGACCCCGCCGGGGGGACCCTGCCCGGGGTGACCCCGCCG
>NW_020897819.1:182777-279308 GCF_003984885.1 Neopelma chrysocephalum | reverse complement strand
ACCCTGCCCGGGGTGACCCCGCCGGGGGGACCCTGCCCGGGGTGACCGTGCTCCCCGCCCCCGGGGCCCCCGGGACGTCGCGCTCCGAACTCTTGCAGGGATTTTGATACGGTTTTATACTCTTCGCCCACGGGGCCTTTCTCACAGCCCAGCCGGGCCCGGGAGGGGCGGGCGGCGGGGACTTGGGGGGGACCCGGGGGCTGAAATCCTTCGTGGATCCGGGAGATTCCCGGGAGGGTCTCCAGGGGTCACGGACGCTGCCGCCCCTCCGCCGCTGTAGTTCCCGTGGTTCTGCCTCGCCCCTCCCGCGTCCCCCGCCACATCGGGAAATAAAGGCTCTATTTTTCCAGCCCCGGCTCCGGTGAGTCTCCGCCCTGCCCGGGGCCCCCCGGATCCCCCCACGCCCGGTCCTCCTGGACATCCTGGACTACAACTCCCAGCAGCCCTCGCGGACGCGCAATGACGTCACGCCCCGCTAACGTGGGGGCGGTGCGCTCTAGAGGAGGAGGGGTCCCCGCGGGGCGGGGCCAGAATGATTGGCAGTTCCCGCCGCCTGTAGGCGCAGGGAGGGGGCGGAAGGGGTGGGCGGATCCGGAAGCGGAACGGGTAAAGGCGGAAGTGAGGGCCGGGGCCTGTGAGACGCACCGGCGGCGGCGGGAGCGGCGCTGCGGGCGGTGAGCGGGGCCGGGGCCGGGGCCGGGGCCGGCGCCGGGGCCGGGGCCGGGGCCGCTCGTTCTGCCCTGACGCGGCGGGGCCGGCGCAGAGTCTCTCCCCGGCATCTCGCCTGGCCGGGGGCGGCGGCTGGGCCCCGGCGCTCCGGGGGCCCCGCGGTGGGAGCGGAGCGGGGCCTGGCGGCGCCGCTGTGCCAGGCGGGGCCATGCCGTCGGGCTCCGTGAGCCGGGGTCGGACCGGGCGGGCGCCGCCGGGGCGGGGCGGGGGCTCGGGGCGGCCACGATCCCCCCTCCTCTCCCGGTGCCGCCGAACCGGGCCCTGCGCGCCCTGCGAGGCGGGGGAGCGGCGCTGCCACGGGGCACCGGTGTGCGGGGGCGATACCGGGAACGGCACGGCCCAGGGGACGGGCCCCGGCTCGGGGCGAGCTCCCGGCAGCGCTGAAGGATCTCAGGTCAGGGCCCTCCGCGCCGGCTGTGAGCAGGGAAGGCTCGTGGGGGGCAGCGGGAGCGGCACCTGCAGCCCGTACCCTGTGCCTGCCTAGAAGCGGCGTCCCGGCTCCCGTCCCTCACAGCCGGGACTGGGAGTTCAAGGGAATCGGGGAAGGTGGGGTGCCTGCCGGGGCAGGAGTATCGTGGGGGGATCATGTCTTGTTGTAGCTGTTCAGCCTCTATGGTGGAAATAGAGACTCCAGGAACTACTTCTCAGGGTTCCCAGGAACTGCTGGGATAGAGGATGTGACTTGATCTGCTGGAATTGAGCTCCAGTGGAGACTGTCCTGGTCACTGCTGTGCTGAGCACAGCCCTGTGCCCCCCGAGGATCCTGGTGGAAGGGAATGTGTGGTGCTGCAGGGCCCTGAGCAAGGCACACGGGCTGCAAGGACGTTCTGTGGCTTGTCTGGAGAGGAACCCTGGCCAAGGCCATCCCTGGATCATGGAATCACAACAAGAGAGGCTCCAGCACATGAGCTGGGAGCACAGCAGGAGGGCACCTGGGACTGTGAGCAACAGGTTTGTGCTGCTAAATCCCAGGAAAGCTGCTCAAACGCTGTTCCTGGTGATGCTCGAGGTGCTGACAGAGCTCCTGGGGCTGGACAGGAGCTGTGAGTGGGGCTGTGGCCCTGCAGGGAGCCCAGCCCAGCTGCCCTCAGAGCTTTGGGTACTGCCCTCAGAGCTCTGACCTTGGCTGTTCCCAAGCCTGTAAGGAAGCCGGGGAGGAGAATATGCCCGGGGACTATTTTAAGTCTGGTGTGGAACAACTTGCAATCTACTATTCTTAGCTTTTTTTGTGTGGAGGGTCAGCACACTTGAGCTGCCCTGTTTACAGCGTGACATCAGTCCTCCACTGCGCTGGGTCAGGGCTCCTGAGCTGGCTCTGAGCTTGGCTGGGGCCAAAACAACAGGCTCAGTCCATGTTGGCTTGACATGCCACGCTGTCTGTGTGAGCTTCCTTGGAATATCCTGTTAATATCCACTACTGCTTTGACTCTAAAAGTCTATTACATTTCCTTTTGGCTCACCAGGATAATAAGGTGAAAGAAATGTGGCTGAAAAGGGTGAAGAATTCAGGACAGTGTCTGTAGGCAGCTGTTCTTGATGTGTTCTTGGAGTGAGGAGAGCAGGTAAAGCAGGAGTCTGGCTGGACCTGGGAGGTCAAGGACGGCAACACTTGGAGTCATAACTGGGTCTCAGTGCTGAAATTGCCTCAGACTCCTCTTGAGTCACAACAGTGTGCTGGAACTTCAGAGCAAAAGTCTGTTTCTGAAGTCACCTTCCCCTCTAAGATGCTCTGGTTGATTTAGGTGACGTTTGGTTTAAGGTTGTGCCAGGCAGTGTGAGTCCCTCGAGGCTCTGTAAGTAGGTGCTGATGCCCCTTCAGGTGAGAGAACAACCCAGGCAAGCTGAGATGGACTCATGGAGAAGGGTTTGAGTTACTGGAGAGCATGAGGGGAAGGCTGGCTTGGCATGTGGATATGAATATAGTAAAATAGAACATTGGTCTAGTTTTGCATGAACAGAGTTGGGTTCGGGTCCATTTGCTTTCCTGTGAAACCAGTGATGGGTTGGGCAGTGCCTGAAAGGAACTGTGTGTGTGCTTGGCCAAATGTAGTAATCGTGATGAGATGTGGGATTATCTCCATCACAGCAAAGCTCTTCTGCACCTGAAGAGGGATCAGCTCTGGAGTTGCTCTAGGCCCTGCCAGTCACCAGCTCTGGGTCCAAACTCCCTCAGCTGCTGCCTGGTTAGTGGATGGTGGTCATGGCATCTCCCTGAACAGGGAGGGGGAAGGAATGCCAAGTGCTTTCAGACACAGGAAATGAAATGGGAACACTTCTAATGAAGTGGGTGTAGCCCAAAGTATTCCTGTCAGCAGACTTAAAAGAGGGTAGAATGTAGAA
Source organism: Neopelma chrysocephalum (assembly GCF_003984885.1). Taxonomy (NCBI): domain Eukaryota; kingdom Metazoa; phylum Chordata; class Aves; order Passeriformes; family Pipridae; genus Neopelma; species Neopelma chrysocephalum. Next base: position 276,239 of record NW_020897819.1, on the reverse strand, counting down.
ATGTTGGAGTCAGCTGTTTTCTTCCCTTGGGGTATGAAGTTTGCAGCCTCTTATGCAAGTCCTGAGAAGTCGTCAGAGTAACACTGAAAACACTCCAGACTCCGGCCAGGAACAGGGAGCCTTCCTGGCTGTGACAGTACTGGGGAGGGATAAAGCTTCATCTGAGTCCCAGAGGGAACACTGTCCTCCCCTGGAGCACAGGAATGAGCTGCCGGAGCAGTTCTACATAAACAGATAAGAAAACACTGGTTTTCATGTTTGCTTTGGTTTGGTAGAGCTCCAAATAAGGAGCTGCTTGAGGCAGGAGATCTTTGTGCCGTCTGGGAAAGATATTGTGAAGGTCACGGATTCTTTGCAGTGCAGGTGGCTGTTTTGTTGCCTTGCACTGCTGATGTTGCCTTCTTGCTCACAGAATGGTGAGTGCTGTCCGAGGCACGTGTTGCTGGGTGTCTGGTCAAAGTGAAGCTGTGTCTGTTGAGGGCATCTGAGCAAGGGGCAGTGTCAGGAACAGGAGTTAAAGAACCTTGGCTGTGAAATTAAAACCTTGATGCTTTTGTTCCATTTGAGTAGGTCCAGGCTGCACCCATGAGTTGCTCCTCCAGCCTTGCTGTGCCCTGTGTTCTCTGGAACTGGACCAGCTTCTTGCAGTGCCAAGGATAACTGAAAGTGGGTGAGGGCTCCGAGAGGGAGCTGCTGTGGGACAGGGAACGTTGAGGCTTTGCTCCCTACAGCAAGAGAGCAGCTAATGTGAGGTGAAGGTGATGCATGGGAGGAAGATGATGCCTCTTCTACAGAAGTCTGTGCCGAAGGGATGGTAACAGCAGGGTGGTGGCCTTGAAATCTCTGAGGATAAAGTTGTTTTGGAAAATCTGCTTTGAAAAACAGCCGGCTGCAGGGGCTGCTCTGCAGGCCACGGCTGTGCAGATGTCAGGAAACAGATGTGTGTATCAACAGCATGAGAAGGAGCTGGTGCTGCAGAAACAACTAGACTTGTTCAGGGCTGTAGTTACCAACAAGGAGTAATTTAACTTTGGAATGGAAATCCCATTTACCTGTAAACTAAGATGAGCGTGTCCATGTCTTCAGGAGTCTAGCATGTGGGACTGCACAGAGAAGTTGTTACACTGTCCTAAGTTAGTCACAACTGTAGAAGCGCTGCTGAAACTGCTGTCTGAGCTGATTTGGGTCTGTGAGTCTGCACTTTGGGGCTGTAGTGCAGCTGCAGTGACCAGTTCCCAGGTAGAGCAGTTACTGAACTCCAGGCTATGGCCTCGCTGATTGGAACACTGAGGGTTTGTTCTTTAGGGAGGGAATTGTGTGTTGTCTGTAGAAAGGTGAAGTATTAAAATTGATCAGACTTTATGGGACTGACATCTGTAGGTCAGGTATGTTTCCCGGTTCATCTCTTCTGTAGCAGCCGAGTCTGTTCCTCCTTCCTTCACAGCCTGGACTCTCCTGCACTCAGGCTCTGGAAATTTGTTTTTATTAATCATATTGATGAGTTGGAATATCAGGCTGACACTCCATGCTGTGCTAACTGGACTAATGGGGTCTATGGGTGGTTCTGGTGGGACTCACTCTGGCTGCTGGTCCTGCTCACAGAAGTTGCTCCTGACTCCACATCCTGCAGCCTGGGAGCAGGGCAGTGCAGCTCAGTTGCCTGTGCAGTGAGAGGTGAAGCAAAACCACTGGGTAACTTCAGGGCTTCCTTTGCCAAGGAATTCATGTAACGCTGTCAGCTATTTAACAAGATAAATACTTCACTGGGGCTTTTGTCTTGAGTATTTTGGTTCTAAGCCAACAAATCCACAGTGAAGCAGCTCCTTGCATAGCTGAGAGCAGCAGCAGTCCTTTGGGTAACTAGATTCTTCAGGATTTGGTTTCTAAATATCCTTAGGTTTCAGTCCTTGCTACTGGGTGAACACAGGGCAAAAATATTAGATTCTTTAACTTCTGACACCTTAAGTGAGCAGCTTCCCTGTGATGGGGTTTCCTGCAGGGGTTAATGTGGGGATCTGACAGTAATTCCCCTGTGGAGATTGGGTTTCCCATCCTTGACTGGTTTGTTTGAAGTGAGCTCTGGTGTTATCCCCCAGCATCCTGACAGCTCTGGAGAACTGCCTTGTGCTTGGACAGGCTGGGAATGCAGCAGTCCTGGCATGTGCTTTCTCATTTAGGGCATTCAGATTCCTGAATTTAATACTCCTATCTGTGTACAGGCCTCTCCAGCAAATCCTGGCAGGCAGGTGAGGTGTGGGAGGAGCACAAACTGCAGAGGGGGTAGACCTGGAGCTCTCATTTGTGGGACAGCATCAGGCATTGAAACTTGTCTTTGATCTCGAAGCAAACAAGAGACTGTTTTAAGAGTTTACAATAAAAAAATCGGTGCTTTTGCTGTGGGATGCAGAGTTCCTGCACATGCTTCAGTGAGCAGGAGGTGGGTAGGGCAGGTGAGCAAACCAGCACAAGCCTTTTTGTGGGTCTTGTGACCTCCCAAGTGCTGGGTTTCTCTAGTTACAAGAAACTAGTAGGAAAAGTAATGCCTGTTAATCTTGATGACATGAGTACCCCACCGTGCCCTTCCTTCTCATGGTCTCAACTGCTTGAATTAGCACTGCAAGCTGGGACTTCAGCTGCTTTCCCTTGTCTGCTCAGTATCACTGTGGTTATTTTGGTCTGCCTGACCCACAGCTCGAGTGTCAGGGTTCCTGTGGGGAGCAGGGAGGGGTGCATGCCCAATTCTCTGCTGGAAGAGGGGGAATGAACAGCCCTCCTCAGCATCAGAAATGGCTTCATACAGCAGGAAGCCCTCCCTGTTTCTCAAGCCAGTGTCCACTGGTGGGTGTGAGCTGACCCAGCCCAGGTCCAGGCTGTGTAATTCAGCTGTTCCCTCTGCAGAGCCAAGTTCTGTCTGACAGGAATCCTCGAAGACATTGGCACAAAGTGCCAAAGTGCCCATCCTGCCATGGAGCATGCTTGCTGTCTGAGGCTTTGGTGGGCACTTCCTTCAGTTATTTGGTTCTTTCTGTGACCAGCTCACCTCATTCTGTTGGAGTTCACGTAGCACAAACAGATGGCAAAATGCATCGAGATCTGTGAAATATAGGTCAGGCTAAGACTTGAGGATGTCAACAGGCTCATTTCCTTGTTTTGCTCTGGGAATCACCCCTATCAGATTTCAGGAGGCCATAACTCAGAGACATGATTCACACAGCATTTAGTGTGCAGAACGTTGGTTGAAGCAGCGGCAGAGCTGATGGGCTGCTTGAGAACAAATACGAGATTAAACAAGGCAAAGCTGTTCCCTTGCAAGCTCTGGTTAGAGGGGAAGCTCTAAAAGGTGCAAGCTTCTTCAGGCTCTAGAGATGCAGAGCTGCTGCTGAGCTGCTCAGACCTCATGGTGACTGAGCTGCTTCTGGCCAGAGCTGCAAATGTTGTTCCCTCACTGCCCAGCAAAGCCAGTTGCTGATTTCTTCCTATCGAGCTTTCTCATCCTGTCAAACAGTGTTTGTCCTTCCTTGGAAGAGGGAGGGGGGTCCTGACAGTGCAATTTTTTTGCTGATCCAAGACTGGACAGGCCACTCAGAGCAACAGCTTCACAGTTCTGGCTCTTGAAACATCTCATGGCACTCAGAAGTTACTCCTTGGGGTTTCTGTCTTACCTGCCGACTCCAGTGACCAGTACCAGGTTAACAGCAGGTGTCTGACTGCCTCCTGGTCAGAGGAGTTTGAGGTGGAATGTCTCTAGGTCAGAGCACGCTCAAGTGCTTTGTGTTGTGAAAGCTGCTGAGGTTCTCCAGCTGCTGGTGCTCATGGACTGTCCCTCCAGAGGAGCTCTGAAATGGCTGGAGGTTCCCTATCAAACTGTGGGAATGTTTAAACTTGAGGCATGGTTAAAGTAGCCTCAAGCAATCACAGCTGGACAGGCATTGCCCTGGAGAGCAGCTGTTTGAAACTCTCCTCTGTGCTGAGCAGGCCTGAGTGTCCTGTTCAGAGGACACTCTGCTCCAGTTCAACCTGCTTTAAACTTCTTATTCATGGAAATCTGATATTTGCTGGCTAAATGCAGGATGTGCCCAGAGTTTCTTCATGGATACTCCCAGAACAAGGAGAAATTGGCTTTTGGGGCATTTTCTTGCAGTTGTCTCTCAGCAAGCAGCCTGGGTTAGGAGAGTAGAGTGGAAAGTGGTGATCCAGAGCGGATGGGATCAGCTGTAGCATTTATCATGCACGGGAAGTGGGAGTCGTGATGGGTACAGGAAGTACGCCTAAATCCGTAACTGTGCACTTGGAAAGCATTCCTGTTCTCTGCAGGCAGCAGAGCTCAGTGCTTAGGGAGGCCCTGGGACTCACTCGTGGGTGCAAACCAGCTTGTCCTGCTGTTCCTGCCATGGCTCTGTGCCTCTGCACCACTCCAGAGGTTGGTGCTGGGGAGTGGGTGGCAGTGCCGATCCCAGGGGATGCTGCCTGTTTGTGCTGGATTTGAACAGTTCTTGTGAAGAACGTGGCCAGTAGCCTGACGACCTGGAATGCTGTGGGATGAGGGCGTTGAGGCAGCGGGATGGGTGTGGGAAGCATTAGGTGCTACCTCTGTGTTTGGATCAGGTTGGGTGGTGATTCCTGGTGTGGGGAGGGGCTGCTGCCAGCCTCTGAGGGGACAGTCCCTGCTGCCAGGTGCCCTCCCTCCCTGTGCAGACCCACCTGCCTGGCTCCAGGGCCATCCTTGGGCCCGCTGGGAGGTGCAGAATGTTGTGGTGCAAGTGCCGTGGGCTGAACAGATGACTCTAGAAACTCCCTTTGTCCAAATGCCTCATGACCTGCAGAACTGCCTCCTGCCACAGTGTGACACTGGGATGGTTCTGTATGGCATTGATAGTCTGAAGTTGCTTCCTTGTGAACTCGGGAGGGGAGAAAGGAACTAAAGGTCAACCTCAGTTACCTCCATGAACTGAGTAATTATTGTTTGAATAGACGAAGCTCTAATAACACCCATTGTGTGCTGGCTGCTCCTTACCCAGCAAGGTGTGTGTAACATCCACGTGTGGTGGAAGTGCTGGAGGGCCCAGTGGTGGGGAGGAGAGCTTGTGTTACCTCTCCAGGGATGCTCAGCAGGCTGAGATCCTGCTGCAGGAGCTGCTGCCTGTCAGGAACTGCCCTGTGGTGCTTGCAGCTGATAACTTTCCATCATGGGAAGGAGCCACCACTGGCTTGTGCTGATGGTGGCTGCAGATCAAACCACCCTCTAGAACTGGTACAGCTGGTCCCTGAGCGTGTCACTAACTCTGACCTCCTCTTCCAGTTGCAACCTGCCTCCAGGTGGATCCCAGTGCAGAACCTGCAGCATCCTTAACTCTCAGCACTCCTGCACTTAAGCCACAATGGCAGGTCGAGGTGGGGCTGCCCGACCGAATGGACCAGCTGCTGGGAACAAAATCTGCCAGTTTAAACTTGTTCTCTTGGGCGAGTCGGCGGTGGGGAAGTCCAGCCTGGTTCTGCGCTTCGTGAAGGGGCAGTTCCACGAGTACCAGGAGAGCACGATCGGAGGTGAGTGCCAGCTCCACATGCCTGTGGCTGGGAGGTGCTGACCTTGCTGGGGCAGGCCGGGGTGTCAGAAGCAAGAGTGACTATTTCAGTCTGGTCTGGGATTTTTGCTATAAATAGAACTAAACAGTTAATGCTTTAACTCTTGGTTTGCAGTTTGTTGGTATGAGGTTCAGCACAGCAGAGAATAATGCTATGGCAACCTTGCACTCTGCCTCTGAGGCTTTGTTTCCAGTGCCTCAATTCCTGCTTCTAATTAGAACCGAGGCCTTCAGCTTGGTTTATAGCCCTTAATTATCTTTTCAGACCATGACCTGGGATTTCGGGGCTCTTTGTAGCATGATACTGTTAACTACTTCCACAGTGCTTTCAGGTCTAGTAGTTCCTTAGCTTGAAATCATTAGCACAGTGTCACCAATCAAAGGCTGGTTGGCACCCGGGTCTGTGAGCAGCAATACTGGGAGGGGTGTCCTGAGGAAAGGCTTGAGTTTTCCCTCTATGACCCATGCAGGGAGTAAGCACAGCTCTAAGTGTGGCTTACGGGTAAGCAGGGCTTAATGCTCCACTGTGGAGGGTTGTGTGGACACTGCTGCTCTGCCTCAGTCTGTATCTGAGGCCTGTGCCTTTGCCCTGGGTGTAATGTGTGGTGTTAGACTTGCTGGAACAAGAAAACAACCAGTTACTAAACTGGGGAGTGTGGTGTAACTGGGCTGAGTTTGGTGCTGTCACTGGTGTTCCCCAGCTCTGCTCATGTGGTGCCACAGCCGGGCTGTGTGATCCCTGTGAGGGGCTGCTGGGAGGGTCTGGCCCTGCGGCTGCTCCGGGGGCTGGCTGCTGTCTGGGCTCTCCGGGCCACCTTCCTGTCACTGTGTGTGGGCCCTTGGGTTCCTGTGAGCAGGAAGTGTCACACAGCAGAGCAGTGGCACTGGCCTCTCCAGGGCTCTGCTCGCTCCCACGCAGCAGCAGAGCTGCTCTGAGCTCCCGGCGCTGGCTCTGGGGCCTGTCCTGCCGGAGCTGAGGCAAAACCCCCCACCTTCTCTTGCAGCTGCCTTCCTAACACAGACAGTGTGTCTGGATGACACAACGGTGAAGTTTGAGATCTGGGACACGGCAGGGCAGGAGCGGTACCACAGCCTGGCCCCCATGTACTACCGGGGGGCCCAGGCAGCCATCGTGGTCTACGACATCACAAACACAGTGAGTGTGGGCAGGGCTGGGGGCCTGGGCTGGGGGGAGACTTCTGGAGCTCTGGGAGTGTTTGAGCCAGAGCCCTGCAGGTTCCTGCCTGCAGGTGCTGAGTTCTTGAAAACTGCTTGTGACCTCTTCCTCAGCTCTGGCCAAGGCTGTGTGAGCTGATAAAGGATCCTGCTGCCAAGTGCTGCAGAGGCAGAAAACTTCTCACAGGAAAGCCTTGTTCTAATCATATCTGCCCTGTGGATTCCTACATGGCTGCCCTTCCTGACTGCTGCCTCCTGTTTGCTTCCAGGACACATTTGTACGAGCCAAGAATTGGGTGAAAGAGTTGCAGAGGCAGGCTAGCCCCAATATTGTAATTGCACTAGCAGGAAACAAGGCAGACCTTGCTACCAAGAGAGCTGTGGACTTCCAGGTGAGTGGGAATCCAGAGCACTTGTTACCTGAGTAGGTCACAAAAGCAGCTTTTTGCTTAAGTGGGGGAGATGATGGCTCTGTGTGAAATGCTTTGAGGGAGAGTGGAGGTGAAGATTTGTGCTCAGGACCCCAGGATGCCCCTGAGCGGGGGCTGTGCCCTGCCCTTCCCACACTTCTGTCACAGCACGTGTGGCTCTGGCTGGTGACAGTTCTGGTGAATGTGGAGGAGGAGGCAGCCCACAGAGCACAAGCTCCTGTCCTTGGTGTCCTTTGCTGCCTTACTCATCTGGGGCTGTCTGCAGGGTGTGGGGTACAAGACACATGAGGAATCATTCCCAGCTTGTTCTATGCTCTTCACAGCTCTTACCTCATCTAAGCCAAGCGTTCAGGAGAGGCTCTTCCCAGCCCTCTTACAGGATTGCTTGTGCCCTTGCAGTGGGTGACATCCTCCCAGCTGAGCAAACACCAGGCACTGTGTCTGTGTGTGGCTCAGTCAGGCTGTGCCCCAGCTTGGCTGTGCAGGGCTGCCAGCAGAGCCTGTCCCTGAGCTGTCCTGGCAGACAGGGACTGGGGTGGCAGTCTCTGGCCCGGGGTGGGACAATGTTGATCTGGCTGTTAGTTTGCTGACAACTGAAGTGTGTGAAGCCTGCTTGGGTTTCCTGGCAGGGTACCTTTAGCACTCTGATGTGGTTGTTTGTAGGATGCACAGACGTATGCAGATGACAACAGCTTGCTGTTCATGGAGACGTCGGCAAAGACAGCGATGAATGTGAATGAAATCTTCATGGCAATAGGTAATGGCCTGTGTGCAGGGCTGGGGTAGCTCTGAGTGCCAGCAGCGCAGCTCAGGGGGGGTCCTGTGTCACCCAGGGGTTGATGCCTCTTACTGGGGAAGATGTCCAGTTTGCCACACTGGTGTCACTCTCTGAGCGTGTGGAGTCTTTGCCTTGCAAAACTGGGTCCCTCTCTCTGGGTCTGGGCTGGTGAGAGAGGAGGGAGCAGAGCTGATGCCAGCCAGAATCAGGAGTGGGCTGGTTTGCCGTGCAGTGCTGCTGGCAGTGTCGTGTCCCAGACTCCTTTGGAGGTGGGGACATGGGATGGAACAGGCAGAGCCCAGCACGGGGGGTGCAGTGGGAGGCGCTTGGCCTCTGTAGAGGACCCTACTAATGTCCTGCTTCCTTCTAGCCAAGAAACTGCCAAAAAATGAACCCCAGAATGCTCCTGGTGGCCCAGGCAGGAATCGGGTGGTGGACCTTCAGGAGAGCAGCCAGCCGAGCAGGAGCCAGTGCTGCAGCAACTGAGCAGCTGCTCCGGCCCGCGAGCCCTCAGAGGACGTGACTGGAACCCACGCTAACGATCGCACTTACCGTAGGGCGGCCGCTGCCGGCGCCGCTGTGATTCTCCATCCCTTTCTGATCATAGGCTGGAGGGAGTTCTTCCACCTGCACCTTTCTGTACAAATACTAATTCAATTCTAAGTCTTAAGTCACTTTTTTAATATATGAACTTCTGCTCTTCCCTCTTCCTGGTGGTGGTGGATGCAGGACCCGGTGTCTGCCCAGCCAGCGCGGCCGTCCCGCGGGTGAGGCCAGCAGCACCCAGGTCCCACAGCACTGTAGTTCACTATGGGAAACAAAGGGATATTGGGACACGTGTTTAAAGTTCCCTGTCTGTAAGAGCTGAGGCTGATCCCGTACGATGTGCCCAGAACAACCACTAAACTGTAGCATTAGAGACAAACTCCGGCTCTTGGGCCACTTATTGACCAAATCAGTGATGAGTATTCGGGGTGGGGCAGAGGGAAGCAAAACTGGTTTCTTCTGTATTTTGTATTGTATGTTTCTCCATGTAACCAATCAGTATCTTGTCAATATAGTACATCCAACGAGCTGCCTGTTGTCTTTCTTTGTGTTGGACTCCAGCATGCCAACTCTTCTTTTCTCTCTGTTCTGTCGTAATGCACTAATCCTGTTGCAATTTTTGCAAAAGATCTTGTATAGAAAATTGTCCTTTTCTTGATGGTTGTGATGCCACTAATGTTGTTAACCCTGCTCTGGTGGGAATACACACAAGGTTTACTGATGTACAGAGGTGGGGTGGGGGAAACCTCGGGTAACCTGTCAGTGGGAACGACGTGTATTGCAAAAGCCTGTAATTCCACAAAGAATGAAGGGAGGTATTAAATGGCTTCTGTTGCCAGACTCTAACTGATGTTGGCTGCTGCCTAGTGCCTAATGCAGTGTCTTATGCATCCTGGTATTTAAGAGGAACTGTCAACTTAGTCTTCACCACAAACTTCAGTTTTGTGTGATTAAAACAAAATTTTTATAAACCTACCATAACAACAATGTTCATGTTTCTTAATGCAGCAGGGACTGGACCTGAGCACAACAGTTCTGCTGGAGGCTGAGGTGTGCTGGGCTGCTCCTGGTATGTCCCACATCTTGGTAGGGAAATGGGGACTTTCCTTCCTGGGGAGGGAGAAATGGAGCTCCTGAGCTGGGGCTGTGCTGCTGCTCCTGCTCACAGTGATGCTGCTGGTGTTCATTCAGCCTCAGTGTGCTCAAGGAAGCTTAAGGCAAATAGTGGGAATTATTCCTTGCGTGATACTTCTGGGGAAACTCTGCAGTGCAAGTTGTGAAGAGGTAGGGGGAGCAGTGTGTGGAGGAGCTCAGCTCCATGGTGGGACAGGCTTGGGAATGCTGCTCCAGAATTAATGAACACAATGCCTCTGTCCCTGGAGTGTTATGGCCTTGGAAGATGCTGCTCTGCTGTTGCTGCTGCATGGACTGTGAGACCCTGACACCACTGACCCGGAGTCAATATGGAAGATGGAGCAGCCCCTTGCAGCTCCACCCCTACCACGTGTGCTGCACCATTCCTGCTGGGAGAGGCTGAGGATGGAGATGTGCTGCACCTGGAACCTGCTTCCCCCCCTCAGCTGTGGGGTTGCTGCTGCTCAGCTGCAGGAGAGCTGTGAATAGAGTTGTGTGAACAGCCCTGGCTCATGTGGGCTTCATCCTCTATCCAAGGTCTCGGTGCCTCTTTCTTATGCTGCATTTCTTTAGAATCCTGGAAGCAGGAAGGGTCTGGAATGACTTGGTGACTGAGGGACTCATGCTGGAGTCTGGCTGCCTGCAGGATGGGGGCTCTGGTGGCCCCCCCAGTGGGGTTCACTCACCTGATGCTGCTTGTGCCTGAGCTGCTCAGCTACTGGAGGAGCTCACAAACTCTGGGGGATCCCTGAGCTCTTGGTGCTTACAGGTTGAGGGGGGACTGGTGCTGCTGGTTTCCCCAGGCAGCCACAGCTGGACCTGCAGGAGAATGGCTTCCCTGATCCCACTTGGAACAATCCTACAGACACTGCAGTGCTGTTGCCATCTGCTGGCTCCTCTTCCTCGCTCCTTCCAGGACTTGGGGTCTAGTCTCTGTGAAGATGCTGGCAGTGCCTTAAGGAGGGTCTCACTGCTGCAGGAGCAGGTGCTCAGGGGCTCAGTACTGGGGCTGGGGACCTGCTGCTGTTCCTGGTGTGTCTCTGGAATGGGCTGTCTGATGTGGGAGCAGCTTTAGCATAAACAGGTGTGCCTGTCCCACATACCTGCTGCCTGCCCGGGCCTGAGCACAGGCGTGTGTGGTGCTTACACACCGTGCCTGGGGTTGGGCTTTTCCCTCCCTGCTGCTGAGAGCTCAGGGGGACTCCAGCAGCCCCTCACCAAGCTGTGGGGGGAAAGTGTGGGTACAACAGCTGTACCCACCCCCAGCTGGGCCATCCAGGGTGGTTCTGTCACCATTCTGTGGCACTGGCCAGGCCTGTGGAGCTGGAGCAGATGCTGACAGCAGTGTAAGGAATAGGGGGGGTGTGGTACAGGTGAGTGGAGCTGCCTCCATGCCTGGGACCTTCCTGCCTACCCCTCTCCCCAAGCAGCACAGAGCTCCTTTCCCTTCCCTCCCTCTGGGTCTGCTGTCCAACCCCGTTTTGTGCTGCCCTGAGGAGCAAGAGAGGTTTTTCTCTCTCTGTGCATCCAGCTCCTCTGGCATCCAGAGGCAAGAGCAGGGTGCAGCCTCCCCATCAATCAACACCCAGAGACAACAAGAAGGTTCTATGCAAAAGTATTTTTATTGGATACAAAAACATTCCAGTATAGTGAAAAAAATGACATCATTGCTGATGGAGCTTGTCTGGGCTAAAACCCAAGACTTGCTCCTGTCTGCTCCGGTCCTGCCGTGGCCATGGGGTCCCATCCAGTTACACCTGGGCTTTGTTGGCAGCTCCGTCCTCAGAGGCTGGTCCAGGCTGTGGGGCTGCAGGGCTGACCTGGATGGGCACGTTCCTCTCTGGAGCAGCCGGCAGGGCCAGCTTGGGGGCCTCGATGCGGAGCTGCCCATCCTTGGACAGGGAGCAGGTCAGCGCCTCGGCATCCACCTCCTCGGGCACGTCCCACTCCCGCTTCAGCACCTCGTACTTGTAGGAGAACGAGCCCTTCTCGTCGACGTTCTGCGTCTCCTTCTGCCCCACCAGCACCACCTTCCTGCCCACCACCTTCACCGACAGCTGCTCGGGAGTGAAGTTCTTCACGTCCTGGCAGATGGAGAAGCCGTCCCCGGAGCTCTGGGCCAGGGTCGTGCTGGTGCTCGGGGCGCGCTCCGCTGCGATGGCTCCGTGGTTGCTCAGAAGCTGCTCGAAGCTGCTCATGAACTCCCGAGCTTTCTCCATCTCCTGCTGCAGCTCAGTGAAGATGGTCTCTGCGTGTGGCCAGAGGGTCCTCACCGTGCCCAGACGGCTGGCCAGGGAGCTGGAGGCGAATGGTGCGAGATGCATCCGGCAAAGCATCGCTGCTGCTGCTGTTGTTGCTGCTGTTGCTGCTGCTTCTTTCCCCTCTCCAGTGGGCTGGAAGCGTTCTGCCCCGCTGCTGCCGGTGGAGCCTTTTATTCCCGTTCGCTGGAGGCGTGGCCTCGTCCCGAAAATTACGTCACCCTCGGGAGAAGAGCTCAGCTCTTTCCAGCCCGTTCCAGCTCATTCTTGTTACTCACCCGTGAGGAGAGGCGCTGCTGACGTCGTGCCCGGCATACCTTCGCCCTGACTCTTGCACCTCTGCTCTCCTGGCTTATAATTAGCAGCATCACCTCAGCCTCTTTGTGGGATGCCTGAGCCACCCCTGCCAAAAATCTGTGCCCTTTCCATTTCCCAGGCAGGGAGCAGGGCTGGGCTTGTTTCCTCCCTGCCTCCTCCCACCCTTACCTGGGGCCCATTTCCCCCATCTGCAGCCAGGAGAGCCCCTCTGCCCCCTTCCCCGTTCACAGGACCCTCAGTGCTCAGGTGAGACCAGGAGCCAGGGTGCACAGTGGGGTGCTGAGGGGTTGTGACAGGACAGGACAGGGGGTCTCAGAAAGTGTGAGGCAGAGGGTGACATGGGACACGTTGTTTTAGGGGTGGGATTGTCCCTGTACTGGCCAAAGGGATGTGCTCCTGGCACTGCAAAGCCTGGCCCCACCAAGCCCCCAGCACGGGGTCCAGGGAAGGGCTCTGGGGGCCCAGGGGCGCTGCTGCATCACGGTGGCTCTGCAGAAACCTGAGCTCCCAGTGGTGACTGAGGCTCCCTATTTGCAGCGTGTGACTCGTCCCCAGAAACAGGCACAGCTATTTTGGCTGGTGGATAATCAGCCTCTCAAAAATAGGCGATGGCTCCAGGAGGGTGCGTGGGGAGAGAGTGTTCTGGAAGGGGCACACCCCTGGGCAGGGGAGCATAAAACCCGCTGCTCCCTGGCCCCAACCCAGCACCGCTCGAGCCGCCGCACCGAGCAGAGCCACAGCACAGCCGGAGCACTTGCCAGGAGCAGAGATGCTTTGCCGCCTGCACTTCATGCCGCCAATGTCCAGCTCGCTCTTCCCATGGCTGGGACCCGTCCGCACCCTCTGGCCTCATCCAGGCACCCTCTTCGCCGAGCTGGAGCGGGAGATGCGGCTGGAGATGGAAAGGGCTCGGGAGTTCATGAGCAGCGTCGAGCAGTACCTGAGCACTGGGAGCAGCACCGGACGGGTCGGCATCGCCCCGAGCACCAGCGCAGCCCTGACCCAGGGCTCCGGGGACGGCTTCTCCGTCTGCCAGGACGTGAAGGACTTTGCGCCCGAGCAGCTGTCGGTGAAGGTGGTGGGCAGGAAGGTGGTGCTGGTGGGGCAGAAGGAGACGCAGAGCACGGATGAGAAGGGCTCGTTCTCCTACAAGTACGAGGTGCTGAAGCGGGAGTGGGACGTGCCCGAGGAGGTGGACGCCGAGGCGCTGACCTGCTCCCTGTCGAAGGACGGGCAGCTCCGCATCGAGGCCCCCAAGCTGGCCCTGCCAGCTGCTCCAGAGAGGAACGTGCCCATCCAGATGGGGCCGGCGGTGGCACAGGTAGCAGCCAGCGCTGACGATGGAGCCGAGCGGGCCAAGGCGTGATGGGGAGCAGCAGGGACCGGGCTGAGCCTGGCAGATGGGGCAGCTACTGGCCACAGAGCAGGACCGTGCTGGGACTGCACGATGGCCCAGGGGGTGGTGTCTGCCCAGAACATGCAGCTTTTTTATATGTAATAAATATTCCTGACTTTTATTTGCGTGATTTCTGTGTTTCTGGTCTTGCCCAGCCCTGTGCTTTGCAATGCTCCTACCTCTACCCACGCAGCGGGATGGCAGGGTGGGAAGTGGGGCTGTGCTGGCACAGGGCATGTCCCTGGCACCTCTCCCCAGCCCTGCCCTGGCACAGGAGGTTGGGCAAGGGGCTTCCAGCCCCTGCGCAGTGCTGAGAATCCCCGGGAGGTCCTGAGCATCCCCCTGGGCAGCCTTCGGACACCTGACCCGCGTCTTCGGGGTGGTGCTGGAACACTCCCGTGCGGTGCCTGCTCGGCCACGTGCCGTGCTGTGCCCGCACCCCCCGGGCCGTCCCCGCTGTTGCTGGCACCTTCCAGGCGCTGCCCGCGGCTCGGCCCGGCGCCACGCCCCGCCCCCGCCAAGCCACGCCCCGCCCCCGCCAAGCCACGCCCCTCCCGGGAATGGGCGTGACCTCCCATAAACGGCCACGGGGGCGGGGCCACCTCATGACATCATTAGGGGCGCGGCCACAACCATAGCGGGTGTTTGGCCACGCCCCGCGTGGCCGCGAGCGAGAGGGGGCGTGACCACATCCATATTTGGAGGAGAGGGGGTCATACAGCATTTTTAGAGGGGGCGTGGCCACACTCCATATTTGGAGGTGTCCGCGGGGTCGTGCACCGCCGGACCGGGATCGGTACCGGTTACCGGAGGGACCGGGGCGCTTCTCTGGGCACCGATGGCTCGGCACCGCCCCGGCACAGGCTGTCGCCGTGGGTCGTCGCGGCCGGACCTTGATCCTCCTTGGCCGGCTAACGCCGTCCGCAAACCCGGGCGGGAGCTCTGCTCCGCTGCCTCCCGGGGCTGCAGGTGATGTGAACCGGCCCCGGGAGGCCCGGCCCGGGAGCCCCGGCCCCACCTCCGCCGCCGCAGCGGACTACGGCTCCCGGCGTGCCCGGCGCGCAGGCGCAGTGAGCGCGGGGCGCACGCCGGGCCCGGCATGGCGGAGCCGGAGGCCGCGCAGCCCGGGCGGCCCCCGCCGGGTCCGGGCACGGGAACGGCGGCAGCGGCGGGGGGAAGCGGCGTAGCGGCGGGAGGAGCGGGGTCCAGCGACCCGGCCCGGCCCGGGCTGAGCCAGCAGCAGCGGGCGAGCCAGCGCAAGGCGCAGGTGCGGGGGTTCCCCCGCGGGAAGAAGCTGGAGAAGCTGGGGGTCTTCTCGGCTTGCAAGGTGGGGGACACCGGGACCGAGGGGGGGCAGGGGGTGCGGGAGGTGGGGTTCAAGGCGGTGCGTGGGTGGGGGATGCAGGAGAGGAGCGCAGGGGGCGCAGGAGGGGGGATGCAAGGACGAGGTGGGCGGTGCAGGGGATGTAGGAATGGGGGGTTCAAGGCTGGGCATGGGTGGAGGATGCAGGAGCAGGGTGCTGACCTGGGTGGGGGACGCAGGCGGGGGTGCAAGGACGTCTGTGGGTATAGGATGCAGGAGGGGGGCTCAGGGGTTCAGGAGGGTGGGTGCAAGGGGTGCAGGAGCTGGTGCTGGGCCGTACATGGGGTGCAGGAGGGAGCGCTGGGCTGTGCATGGGCAGGGGTTGTGGGAGGAGGGCGCTCAGTTGTCTGGGGGAGGTGCAGGGACGTCCCTGGGCAGGCACTGCAGGGTCCTGGGGCTGCACGCAGGGAAGTGTTGGAGTGGTGGGTGATGCCAAGTGAGGGCTGAAAAAAGCTGATGTGGGTCAACAGGGGTAAGTGGGAACCAGGGAAATCATTTGGCCCGAGAAGGCGGCTGCCTCGGCACGTGGCAGCCGCTGTGACGGCCACTCCTGTCCCTCGTCCCAGGCCAACGATGCCTGCAAGTGCAATGGCTGGAAGAACCCCAACCCCCCCACAGCCCCCCGCATGGACCTGCAGCAGCCGGTGACCAACCTGAGCGAGCCCTGCCGGAGCTGCGGCCACACGCTGGGTAACCACCGCGGGACCCCCGTGCGGGGCAGCGGTGCTGACCCCCCCGGTCTCACCACGGCTTTCTCTCCGGCACAGCGGACCACGTGTCCCACCTGGAGAACGTCTCGGAGGAGGAGATCAACCGTCTGCTGGGCATGGTGGTGGATGTGGAGAACCTCTTCATGTCGGTGCACAAGGAAGAGGACACGGACACCAAGCAGGTGTATTTCTACCTGTTCAAGGTGAGTCTGGGGCTGGGCACGTCTCACTGCCCCACCCCTGGGGGGGCTTGTGCAGGGTCCCTGGGCATATCAGGGGAACTGGGGCTGCTGTCCCTCTGCTCATGCTCTGCTGGGGCTGGAGCTGTGGCTGTGAGCTGTCCCACAGCCCAACCAGAGACCTGGGATGCTGACCCTGTCCCGGAGCGACTGCTCTCCTGGCCTGGAATTCCCTGGGAGGGGGGTTTCTAGGGAATGAACAAGCATGCTCCAAGGAGGACCCTGGTGCCTCTCTGGCTGTGGAAATCAGAGCAGCCCCGCGGCAGCGTTTGGCCACCTTCACCACTGCTGGAGCAGCCAGTTCCTGGGCCTGTGGTGACCATGTACAATGGTGTCTTTGTAGCTGCTGCGAAAGTGCATCCTGCAGATGAGCCAGCCTGTGGTCGAAGGGTCCCTGGGGAGCCCTCCCTTTGAGAAGCCAAACATTGAGCAGGTGAGTCTGCTGTCAGGCTCGTGCACTGCCCTGATAGCTTGCCCTGTGTCCTGCTGCTCTTGCATGGTCCCCTCGCTTTTCGGGAGGCAGCACAGAAGGGCCCAGAGCAGCCCCTGGCACCCTTCCACCACCCCATCCCCTCCCCAGGGAGTCCTGAACTTTGTGCAGTACAAGTTCAGCCACTTGCCGCCCAAGGAGCGCCAGACCATGTACGAGCTCTCCAAGATGTTCCTGCTCTGCCTCAACTACTGGAAGTTGGAAACGCCGTCCCAGTTCCGGCAGCGCTCCCAGAACGACGACGTGGCCACCTACAAGGTCAACTACACCAGGTGAGGACAGGGAGGGTGCTGAGCCAGCCACCCTGGGGTCTGACTCCGGGACTCTCCTCAGCTCTCCCAGATTGTTGGTCCCTTAGGAGAGCCGGCATCCGGTGGGGACACCGCTTCCAAATGTCAGCCATGCCCTCCATCCACCTGCTCCCCTCCTGGCAGCCTTGTCCCAGGAGGGATACAGATGCTCTGGAGTCTCCGGTCACTGGAGCCCCTTCTTGTCCCGTAGGTGGCTGTGCTACTGCCACGTGCCACAGAGCTGTGACAGCCTGCCCCGCTACGAGACCACCCACGTCTTCGGGCGCAGCCTCCTTAAGTCCATCTTCACGGTCACCCGCCGGCAGCTGCTGGAGAAGTTCCGTGTGGAGAAGGACAAGCTGGTGCCAGAGAAGCGGACGCTGATCCTCACCCACTTCCCCAAGTAGGTGCCCCGTGTGGGGATGGCTGCTGGAGTACTGAGGGGGCTCCTCCCTTGGGACCCCTGCACACCGATGTGCCACTCCCTGCCAGGTTCCTCTCCATGCTGGAGGAGGAGATCTACGGCGAGAACTCTCCGATCTGGGAGGCCGATTTCACGGTGCCGGCCGCGGAGGGTGCCCAGCTGGTGTCTCGCCCAGGTATTTTGGGGAGCAGCCCCCCTGTTTGGTGGCTGTGGGATAAAGGGCTGAGCCACACGAGGTACTTTCCGTCTGTCATGGGCACCATGGGTCTGTTCCAGCTGCGGTCAGCACCGTTGCCGTGCCCACCACTCCGCTCTTCAGCAAGAAGCTCAGCAGCAGCAGCTCGGCTGCCAGCCTGGATGCCAGTGCACCGGAGCCCCTGCCAGGTAGGACCAGCGTGAGCCTGTGTCACAGAGCTGGAACAGTCCCCAGTCCCTCCCGGTGCTGGATGTGCTGCTCTGCTCTGCTCCCAGGGGATAAGCGGAAGCTGCCCGAGAGCCTGACACTGGAGGATGCCAAGCGGATCCGTGTCATGGGAGACATCCCCATGGAGCTGGTGAACGAGGTCATGCTGACCATCACGGACCCTGCTGCCATGCTGGGCCCCGAGGTACAGGCTGGGGATGCTGAGGTGGCTCCGGTGCTCTCTGTGGCCCACAGAGCTGCTTTCTCAGCGTGCCAGGGTGGAGTGGGGCTCCCCCCAGGGCGGCTGTGCAGGGCCAGTGACCCCCACCCCGCCCCCCCAGACCAGCCTGCTGTCGGCCAACGCGGCGCGGGACGAGACGGCGCGGCTGGAGGAGCGGCGCGGCATCATCGAGTTCCACGTCATCGGCAACTCCCTCTCGCAGAAGTCCAACAAGAAGATCCTGATGTGGCTGGTGGGGCTGCAGAACGTCTTCTCGCACCAGCTGCCCCGCATGCCCAAGGAGTACATCACTCGCCTCGTCTTCGACCCGTGCGTGGCTGAGGGGCGCGGGGGGGCTGGTGTGGGGGGCTCTCCTCACCCTCGGCCGTGCTGCCCCGCAGGAAGCACAAGACCCTGGCACTGATCAAGGACGGCCGAGTGATCGGGGGGATCTGCTTCCGCATGTTCCCCACCCAGGGCTTCACGGAGATTGTCTTCTGTGCTGTCACCTCCAACGAGCAAGTGAAGGTGAGAGCGGGGAGAAGAGGGGTGGGCGCATGTGAGGGTCCCCAGCAGCCCAGCATGAGCAGGTTGGTCTTGCTGTAGATGGAGTAGGGGTGCCCCACCCCCTTGGGCAGCCAGACCTGCTCACCACTGTCCAGCCCCAAATGGTGGTAGTTGCTCCAGGACCTCTTCCAGCTGCCATGTCCATGCTGGTAGGGGGCTGTGCATCCCAACTCGGGCTGCCTGGGGGGTCCCTGTCTCACGGCGGCTCCCCCAGGGCTATGGGACGCACCTGATGAACCACCTGAAGGAATACCACATCAAGCACAACATCCTCTACTTCCTCACCTACGCAGACGAGTACGCCATCGGCTACTTCAAAAAGCAGGTAGGCTCCTTCTCCTGGGCAAGCCCCCACCAGCCCTGCTGCCCTGCTGCCCCCTCCCATCTGTCCCCTCCCTCCTAGGGCTTTTCCAAGGACATCAAGGTCCCCAAGAGCCGCTACCTGGGCTACATCAAGGACTATGAGGGGGCGACCCTGATGGAGTGTGAGCTGAACCCCCGCATCCCCTACACTGAGCTCTCCCACATCATCAAGAAGCAGAAGGAGGTACTGCCCAGGGCTGGGCAGGTTGGCGCTGCCAGCCACCCCCCAAAGGCAGGGGAGAGGTGTGGGGCTGTGCTAGCCCTGGGAACAGGCTTGCAGGGCAGAGAGGGGACACTGGTGGTGTTGACAGTGGCTGGGGTTGGCTCTGGCCCTGGGCGATGGGTCTGTGGGGTCCCACATCACGGTGTAGCTCCCTGAAGCATCCTGCAGCCCCTGCTCATCTCCCCCTTTCCAACGCCTCTTCCCTGCAGATCATCAAGAAGCTGATAGAGAGGAAACAGGCACAGATCCGCAAGGTCTACCCAGGCCTCACCTGCTTCAAGGAAGGTGTGCGGCAGATCCCCATCGAGAGCGTCCCCGGCATCCGTGAGTCCTGGTGGGGGGGTCTCACAGGAGGGCTCCGTCCTCCCTGCCCATGGCTGCAGGGCAGACATGGTGACACTGACACTTGTATTCCAGGAGAAACAGGATGGAAACCACTGGGGAAGGAGAAGGGGTGAGTGCTGCATGAGGGGGTGGGGGTCCTGCAGCAGCTGGGCTGGGGGCTCAGCTCGGACTGCCCTTTGCTCCTGGCCCTGCAATGGAGAGAGGCTGACAGGTGCTGGCTTTGTCCTGCAGGAAGGAGCTGAAGGACCCGGACCAACTCTACAACACCCTGAAGAACCTCCTGGCCCAGATCAAGGTGCAGGCAGGATGAGACCCTCACTCCGGAGTGCACGACTCCTCATAGCCCTCAGAGCTGCCTCCCTGGGATGGGCTGTGCAGGGCTCTGCCCTCAGGGGCTGCTGGGGTGACCCAGGCACAGGGGGAGCAGGACCCTGTGTGCTGGAGTTGGCAGGGGCTGTGTATGCTCACTGCTCTAACTGCCCCCCGCCTCTCCCCAGACCCACCCCAGCGCGTGGCCCTTCATGGAGCCAGTGAAGAAGTCAGAGGCACCGGACTACTATGAAATCATCCGCTTCCCCATCGGTAGGTGGCTGTGTCTGGTCCCTCGGGGCAGGATGGCAAGGGGGCTGGATATCCCCCCTTCCTTGTGGGATCTGAGCTGGGGACTCAGCTTGGGGTGGTGGGAACCCCGGGACAGCCCAGCAGATGAAAGGATGAGTTGGGACCCGTGCTTGGTGCCCAGCTCTGTGGCTGGGGATGCAGAGGCCTGGGGCAGGGTCCTGACCCTTCCCCACCCCCAGACCTGAAGACCATGACCGAGCGCCTGAAGAACCGCTACTATGTCACCAAGAAGCTGTTCATCGCCGACCTGCAGCGCATCATCACTAACTGCCGCGAGTACAACCCGCCCGACAGCGACTACTGCAAGTGTGCCAACACCCTGGAGAAGTTCTTCTACTTCAAGCTCAAGGAGGGGGGGCTCATCGACAAGTAGGGGGGCTGGCCTGGACCTGCCATGGCCACCAGCCACCCAATGGGAGGGACAGGGCTCCTGTGGGACCCACCCCACTCCATGGGCAAGAGCTGCTGGAGGAACTGGTGCTGCTGAGCAGCCTGGGGAGCTGGGCCTTCCTTTCTGGGGGGTGAGGGGGCCAGTGGGGCTGGTGCTTTTAACTTTGAGATGCTCTGGCTGCCTCTTGTGGGGAGCAGGGTTGAGGCTGGAGCTACCTCATCAGGATCTTCCTGGAGCAGGGGCAGCACTGAGTTCCTGCCTCAGCCTGGGGTGTAGGACCCCCCCGACCCTGGTGTGTCTCCCCTCCCTGGGGTCGTGCCTTCTGCCCTGGCTCCCTGTGACAGGGCAGGGGCACACAAGTGCTTTGGTTTCCGCTCCGTCCATGCACAGGCAGCCCCTGCCCTTGTGTTGAATGTACGGCGGGGTCAGCCCTGTGCCTGGGCTGCCCGCAGCGGTGCTGCTCCTGGGCCAGGCTCCTGCTGGGAGGGGGGCTCTGCCCTGCACCCCCAGCTCCTGCTGCCTCTCAGCTATTCCCTCCCCCTGGGGCAGGTCTGCCCTCCCTGCCTGTACTTCCTCCTTGCCTGTACATCCATTGTCCCTGCCTGTACATCCTCCCCGCCCTTTCTGCCAGCCAGGGGTAGGGGGTGCTTCCAGACCCAGTCCTGCCCCTCTGGGTGCCAGGGCAGGGGGCTGCCTGGTGCTGTGCTGGCCTCTGCTCCCCCTGCTCTGCCCAGGCTGGCAGCCACCTCTGCTCGCCTCCCTCCTTGTGCCCCTTCCCCCCCCTTCCCTGCCCCCCACTCACCCCCATTCCACTTGACTGGTGTTTTGTTGTTTTTTCGGGTTTTTTTGTTTTTGTTTTTTTTTAATAATAAATGTCCTTGTGCAGCCCCAGCTCCCTCCTTGGGGCTCGCCCCAGCGCGGTGGGTGGGGGGACAGCGTGGGGGGTGTTCTGGGGGTGTTTGTGCTGGGGAGGGGAACAGGAACAGCTCGGGATGGGAAGAGTGTGAAGAGCCCCGCGGATGGGCTGGGGGACACTGGGCAGAGCTGCGGTGCAGGGGCTGGTTGGGGTGCACGGTGCTGCCCCGGGGTCGCGGAGAGGCGAGGGATCCGGGGCCGTCGGGGTGCGGGGGGGCTGTGGGAGCCGTGCCCCGTTTCGGTTTCGGTTCGCAGCCGGGGTTCTCTGAGGGGTTCCCGGGCTGGGCGGGCGGCTCGGCTCGGCTCGGCTCGGCTCGGTTGGCCCCAGCGCGGCCGTCGAGGACTCCCCTGGCTGGGCCCCGCCCCGCCGGGACCGGCAGGACGCACCGCCTTCAGTTTCGTTTCCCGGCTGATCCCGGCTGCGGAGCACGGACGGCGGGGCCCGGAGCGGCACGGCTCGGACCGGCGGGGCATGGAGCTCCGGGGGTACCAACGGGAGGCGGCGGCCCCGGCCCTGCGTGGCCGCAACAGCATCGTCTGGCTGCCCACGGGCGCCGGGAAAACCCGCGTTGCCGTCCACGTCTGCCGGCGGCACCTGGAAAGCCGGCGGGGCGGCAAGGTGGCCGTGCTGGTCAACAAGGTGCTGCCCTGCCCCGGGACAGCGGGAGCCGCGGGTGCCGGTCCCGGCCGGCGCTGAGCGGGGTCCTGTGGTCGCAGGTGCACCTGGTGGACCAGCACGTCGAGAAGGAGTTCCACACACTGCAGGACACCTTCAAGGTAACGTCCATCAGCGGGGACACCAGCCACAAGGTCTTCTTTGCCTACCTGGTGAAGAAGAGTGATGTTGTCATCTGCACAGCCCAGATCCTGCAGAATGCACTGGTCAGCACTGAAGAGGACATGCAGGTGGACCTGACAGGTGGGTGTTGGATGCCACATCCTGCTGGTCCCAAGACCCTGGCTGAGCCCTCAGCTGAGCTCCCATCTCACCCCACTCCCCTCCCTGGTCTGGCACAGATTTCTCACTGCTGGTGATAGACGAGTGCCATCACACACACAAGGACTCTGTCTACAACAAGATCATGCTGAGATATCTCCAGGGCAAGCTCAGTGGGCAGCAGGACCTGCCACAAGTCCTGGGGCTGACGGCGTCCCCTGGCACTGGGGGGGCAACCTCCTTCGAGGGGGCTGTAGAGCACATCCTGCAGGTGGGTCCTGTGCCCCCCATCCTGTGTTGGCACAGCTTCCCCAGGGATACAGCAGGATATTCCTTGTGAGGGGGGTTGATGCTCAGGTGCTGGGCAGACCAGGGGAACATTCCCAAACTTGCCAGAGTGTCAGTGAGCACCACATGCTGCATTGTCCTGGGCTGCTGGGCTTATGGCTGGAAGTGGGGTCTTTGCCTCTCAGATCTGTGCCAACTTGGACACTGAGAAGATCACGTCAGCACAGGAGGAGGTGCAGCAGCTGCACAGCCACATCCCCCAACCCAGGAAGCAGTATGACTTGTGCCAGGAGAGAGCACAGGTGAGGGGCGGCTGCTCAGAGCCATGGGGCTGCTTGCTGGGTGGAAGATGAGACCCCCCAAGCTCTGCTGAGTGGGGGGGCTGCATCCCTCAATCCGCTTCGCTCAGGCCAGTGAGAGGAATCAATTGACCCAGAGCTTTGCAAAGTGCTGGGGGATCCTGCAACTGTCCAGGTCCCGCTATGCAAACAGCTACAGTTTCTGGGTCCTGAGCCCCTCCCTGCTCCCAGGACCCCTTTGGCGAGCGGCTGAAGAAGGTGATGAAGCAGATCCATCAGTACATGGAGATGCCGCACTCATCACAGGACTTCGGCACGCAGATTTACGAGCAGCGCGTTGTGGAGCTGGAGAAGAGAGGTGAGGGGGCGGCAGGGTGGGTGTGGTGGGGCCGAGCCGCGGGGACAGGCTGTGACCACGGTGCCCCCCGGCCCTGCCAGCCTCGGAGATGTTTTGCCGCAAGACTCGGGCGTGTGCCCTGCACCTGCGCAAGTACAACGACGCTCTGCTGATCAACGACACCGTGAGGATGGTCGACGCCTTCCAGTGCCTCCAGCAGTTCTACAGCACTGAGAGGGATGCAAAGGACCCCACTGAACAGTTCCTCACCACCATGTTTGAGGGTAACGAAGGGGCCTGCAGGGGAGTGGTGCTGGCTGCATTTGGGGGACGGGGAGTCCCCTTGACACCCCTCTTGCCTGCACAGAGAACAGGGAGATCCTGCAGGCGCTTGCCGGGGACCAGCGCTATGAGAACCCCAGGCTGGGCAAGCTGGAGGAGATCCTGCGGGATCACTTCCAGCCCCTGGGTGCTTCTCGTGGCATCGTCTTCACCAAGACACGGCAGAGCGCCCACAGCCTGCTCAGCTGGCTGCAGGGCACGGCCACGCTCCGTGGGCAACACATCAGGGCCGCCGTCCTCACCGGCGCCGGCTACAGCAACCAGACCAGGCACATGACACAGGTGAGCAGAGGGTGGGCAGGACCCCACTCTTCATGTTTTGGGGGTGCTGCGGGTGCTGCCGGGGGCTCAGAGCCCTGAGCACCTGCTGAAGCATCACCCCTGTCCCCTCAGAACGAACAGCAAGATGTGATCAAGCAGTTCCGTGAGGGAGCCCTCAACCTGCTCTTCTCCACCAGCGTGGCCGAGGAGGGCCTGGACATCCCTGAGTGCAACATTGTGGTCCGCTATGGGCTGATGACCAACGAGATCGCCATGATGCAGGTGCTGCCCGGGCTTCCTCTGGCCCTGCTGGGATGCCCCAAAGCCATGGGGGTGGGACATAGGGGTTCTTGCATTCCTCGCCTTCTGACAGAGCCCTGGGGATGAACCTAGCCCCTGGTAGAACATCTGCTTGGCAAGGCACAGGGGAGGGCAGAGGTGGCTCCATCCTCACAGGGTGGCACGGAGGGGCCAACCATGTCCCTCCTCTGCTGACTGAAGCATTTGGCCCCTTGCACTTCAGGCCCGGGGCCGTGCCCGTGCTGAGAACAGTGTCTATTCCATCCTCGCCAAAGCCAACAGCAAAGAGGTGTCCCGAGAGCTGCTCAACGAGGACCTGGTGAAGCTCATGGAGAGGGCAATCCAGGCGGTGCAAGCCATGCCCGAGCAGGAATACCGCCAAAAGGTGGGCGTTGGGCTCTACCCTGGGCACTGGGAGGGTCAGGCAGCTCGTGCCTGCCTTTACACCCTGAGTTTGGCTGCCTGCTCTGCCCCAGGGCAGCACCAGCTCCTGGGATGGGGTTGAGTGAGGGGCGTGGGACAACATGTGTCTGTCCCATCCTGCCCTGCCCATCCTGCCCTGTGGCTTGTGCTCCTGGGATGGTGCATCGCTCCGTGGCTCTGGTTATCTCTGCCATCTGTCCTTGCCCGCAGCCCTGCACTGACCCCTGTCCCCCCTGCCCTCTGCAGATCCGGGAGCTGCAGCGGGTGGCCGTAGCCACCTGGCTGATGAAGAAGGCCAGGATCAGCGAGCAGCGGCAGCTGCACGACCCGGATGCTGTTCACCTGCACTGTGTCAGCTGTGGCACGGCCGTGTGCCGCGGCAGCGACATCCGCACCGTGGAGGGCATGCACCACGTCAACGTCAACCCCAACTTCGGGTAGGAGCCTGGCACGGGCAGGGGTGAGCAGGCAGATGGGCAGGAGTGGCACTAGCCTGCTGCCGCCTCTTTCTTGGGGACCCCAGTCAAGGGAGCTCATGAGGACTTTGTGTGACAACAGTAGTGCCTGTGCTGCCCTGTCTGTGTCCCCTGGACCATTGTCCTTAGCATCTGTTGGGCTCTTCCTTGCAGGTTGTATTACAGAGTTTCCTCTGGGAAAATACAGTTCCAGCGGACTTTTAAGGACTGGGAGCCCGGCTGCCGTATCTCCTGCAGTGAGTGCAGCCAGGTGAGCACCACAATTCCCCTGGGTCTGCAGCCCAGTCAGAGCTGGAGGGGCAGGAAGGGCTGTGCCTTGTGCCCCAGCTCCCAGCTGAGGAATGGAGCTGTGTCCCTCCTGCACGTGCTCATGTCATGTGTGCTGGGGGACATGGACACAGGCTGTCTCCAAAGGGGGATGTGTGCTGGGAGCAAGGAGCTGCCCCACCCCTGTGTGTGTGGCCCTGCAGCCTGGGGACACTGCGTGTGGGCTGTGTGACTGTCCCCTCCCTGCCCACACAGGACTGGGGGATGGAGATGCTGTACCGCCAGGTGAAGCTGCCCATCCTCTCCATCAAAAACTTCGTGGTGGAGACACCGGCAGAGAAGAGGAGGTACAAGAAGTGGAGCTCAGTGACATTCCCCATCAAGGAGTTCGACTACCTGGAGTACTGCTCTGACACCCATGGCCTGTCCTTCTAGCAAAGGCTCTGTTCAGAAGAGGACTATTCACAGGGCACCTTCAGGGGCAGTGGAACCCTTGGACAGAGAGCCAGGGCTCATTCCTCTCTTCCTTGCTGGACCAAGCTGCTGCAGCACATGCCTCACTGGAGCCTGTGCCTACCTAAGGAGCTTTGCTGCACCCACACAGAAATGATGAGACACTGGGATGGGAAACCACCTGAACCCTTCGCTGTTCCCCATGCCCCTGCCTTCCCCTCCTGCCCCCCACACTGCAGACTCAGCGGGATCTCTGCAACCCTGCCAGGATTACCAGCCCTTTCCTCTGGGCCCTGGACATGGCTCAGTGCTTCTCTGCTCTGATTTGTGAATTTGGTGGGTCTCCATTAAAAACACTGGACTGAAGGGGCACATTGGCAGCGTCACTCATGGTGAGAGCTGGCTGGGCACAGGTGGGCTTGAGGGGGAGGACATTGCACCAGAGCCAGATGCCCCATTGCTGGAGAGTCAGACCCCACTACACCCCACGCCAGCAGCACAGGGGTCCCCAGGGGACAGTGGTATCTGTGGGGCTGTCCCGATACTACCCCACTCGCCTGAGCGACCCCCCTCACCCACCCACCCACCCGAAACTGAAACTTCTCGTGGCCCAGAACGAACCTAAACCCCTCCGGGACAGCCCTAGGGGTCCCCGCGGGGCTCCAGGGGTCCCCTCGGGGCTCCAGGGGTCCCCTCTGTCCCAGCTGGGCCGCTCGGGGAAGCCTTTTGCATCCCACCCGGGGGCTGGGTGAGCCGCGGGACTTGCGGCAGGACTCGGGACCAGGACCGGGAGCGGGACCGGGCCGGCCTCGAGGGGGGTTCGGTACCGGGTTGCACCGCCCCGAATCCCGCGCCCACACGGGCTGTCCCGCCGCTGGTCGCTAGAGGGAGCCCCGGGCCGGGCCGAGGGATGCGCGGGGAGCGGGGGGCGATCGGACGGGACCGGGGGGCGATCGGGGAATCGAGGGATGATCCGGGGAGGACTGGGGGATGCCCGGGAGATATTGCGGTGGGGGCCGGGGGATGCTCCGGCGGGTACCGGGGGGGCTGCGGCGCTCGCACCTGCCGCTCCGCCCCTGTCCTTTCCCCCGGGATCCAACCACACGTATTAGCGCCGGCCCAGGGACCCCCCCCCCCGCCGGTGAACCCGCGGATGCTCGGCGGGTCACGGCTGGCTCCGAGGGTGGCGGGGAGCGGCAGAAGGGCAAGGACACGTGCAGGGTCCAGTGTCCTGCTCCTGCCTGACTTCGGCGCCAGAGGCTCCCGCGGTGTCAGCCACTCGTAGCCCGTTTTCAGGTGGAACTAGCCCCGGGGGAACCACGAAACCAAACTCCTGTTCACCAGAAACTGGGTAATGAGGGCATTTGAGTTATTTGTAGCTCTCTGTGGGATGGGATGGCCTCTCCTCCCGCTCCCCAGGCAAGATCCCTCCCTCAGGGACCTCAGATCGTTTTGCTCAGCTCAAATTGCCCTGATTTGTGCTTGGAGAATCCAGGCTGTGAGTTACCCCAGTGTGTGCCTGCAGCAGTGGCTGGTGCGACCTCTCCCCGGCCTTGATGGATCTGGCTGTCCACTTGGGTGCCCCAAAACAGAGTTTCTGCAACATTGATCCAAACGTGCCCCTTTTTGAGGGGGTGCAGCTGATCCCATAAAATACAGGGCCAGGACAGCACCGCTCTGTGGGACTCTGTGGGTTTTGAGAGTGGGTCTGTATCCAGCCTCTGCTTGTTCTTCCCTCTGTGTCACTGCTTTAACGCCAGCCCCATCTGGCTTCTCCTTCCCAGGGGCTCAGTCACCTTGGGCCTGGCAGCAGGGAGCAGCCGAGCTGCAGCGATTGGTGCTGCGACCTTGGCCAGTGTCCTTCAGGGCTGGCATCCTTCAGAGCCTGCATCCTTCAGAGCCTGCATCCTTCTGAGCCAGCATCCTTCAAGGCCAGCATCCTTCAGAGCCTGCCTCCCCAGGCTGGAAGAAGTCTGTGGCTTGTAGCACCTTGGCTTATCTCAAGCTGCCCGAAGCACTTAGGTTACGGCCATCATAACTCACTGCCCGTAAGCAGAGATGGGCACCATCAGCCCCGCAGCAAACAGCTGCTGCAGCAAGTTCTGCTGGCAGAAGCACTGTGAAGGGGTTCTCCCCTGGTCTGCAGGCTGCCAGGATGGGCACAACCCCGGGAGCCCCCCTGGCCTTCTGCCCCATCACCTCCCAGTGCCCCCGGCGGCCAGATGTGCTCACAGAGTCAGGGCAATGCAGCGATTTGTTTTTCACAACTCATTTCATTTGTCATCAGTGCGTCAGAAAGCACCGATTCCCCTCTCAAGACACCAGCTTGAAAACCTCAGGCTCCTCCACCTGGCAGTGCCTCTGTTTGGCTCTTTCCCGAGGCTGGTATTTAGTGGGACTCAGAGCTCAGCCTGTTTGACTTATTGGGAAGGAGCCTGAGATGTGACTTGATTGCAGCGTGCAAGTACCTTCCTGGGCAGAAAACCGCTGGGTATTAAAGGACTCTTTAAAGGAATAATGAGAACTGAGGCTGGAAGATAAAGTCAGACAAATTGAAACTCGAAATCCAGGGCAGGTCTCCATCAAGGAGGGCGCAGAGCAGCCAGAGCGGGATCCCAGGCAGGTTTATCAAAGCAATGCCCGGGGCTGGGGGCCCTGCCCTGGAGGAGGCTCCATCCTGCTCCATGGCTCTGGCCTAGGCAGCAGCAGGATGAGCCTGGTGGCATTATGGGTGAGGGGGGTAGGGACTGAATTTTGCTTCTCAGGCACATCTGAAAATCTGGCTATCATACAATATCTGTGCCAGAGCCTGGGAGCACATCAGCCCCCGAGGTGACCTTTCCCAGGACAGCTGGAGCCTCCCTCTCTGTACCAGGAGAAATTCCAGTCTGGTGAAAAGTGCTTGTGGTGGAGGAATTTGATTCTGAAAACCAGAAGCCCTCTCCCTGCACTGTTCCTGCATCCCCTTTCCTCTGCTGCCAGGAGCACATCGGAGCCTGTGTGGGGACATCCCTGTCCTGCTCCGACGGCCGCACGTCGAACGATTCCCGCCGGGAGTTAATCCTGACTGTTCGCATGTCAGGATGCTGGTGGATTAAACAAGGGGATTAGCATCAAACAATTTCCCTTGTGCCCCGAGAGGGAGGCAGGAAATACAATCACTGCAGGTTTATTCTGCTTCGGTTAAAACAGCTCCCTGGCATGTGGCGGGTGGTGCCAGATGAACTGATGGCACAGCGAGGCACGTGCCCAGGGCACTGTGGGGGCACAGGGATGAGGATGCTGAGACCGGGGGCTGCTTGATCCAGAGGGCTTGGGGAAGTTTCCCTGCTGCATGACACTCAGGTACCCACTGCAGCCTGTGCCTGGGGGGATCCCACCTGCCCACTGCCCAAATGTGAGGTGCCAGGGCACAGGGGCCATCTGGGCTTGGGGTTGGGGGCTGCAGCCATTCATTGGGTGCCCACAGGAGGGCACAAAAGCTGGGACTGGGGAGAATCCCAGCCCTCCCCAGCCACCGAGCCACCCCAGCACTGTCCTCCTGGCTGCTCCTGCCAGTCTGGGCTCAGCTGCAGATGGTAGAGGATGGAACAGCCTCGAGGGTGTAAAAGCAAATCTGTTTTCCCAACAGCTCCCAGGTTCCCAAGCCAGGGGCCAGTGATGCATCTCTGATCCGATGGTGGTGGTGCTGCAGGCTGCCAGCGTTCATCCCAAGCTTCCTGCCCATCTGCAACCCCAAGGTCCCCTGTCAGCACCGGGGCACAGCACTGCCACCTAAAGAAAATAAAACAAACCCCCTAATCCAAGGGTTTTGATGGAATGAGCTTGTGCAGCTCTGGCTGGGGCAGGGCAGCCCTATGCCTGGCACAGAGACTCAACGTCTCTTAGGACCAAAGCGCCGCAGGAGCTCTGGACTCACATCCCTGTGTCCTCACTGGCTCAGGTCTCTTAGTCCCTGGAGGTTTCTTGGCCACTTTCCTCTGAGGAGCATTCCCAGGGCAGCCAAGTCCCTGGTCAGCCAAGGACAGGACCACCACGTGTGCCCACCTCGTTTTTCTAGGAAAGGGCTAAAAATACCATCCTAGCACTGTGCGGAAAGGACTGGGCAGATCCTCAGCTACTGGGAGGTCAGTGATTTATAGCCTGTAGCCTGTGCATGGTCCAAGTGGCTGTGGAAGGGCAGGGTAAATCCCAGGGCCAGGGCACCTCTCTGTGGGGCAGAAGAGTGGGGGGCTGCAGGTCCTCCCTTCCTCAGCACTGCTGGGGGCAGCCACTCTCCTTCTTGTCATTTTTAGGTGACTCTGTTTGGGCTGGGCATTGGCAGGATGCAGCAGGGAGGGGATGCAGCACGGTGGGGATGAGACCCGGGGGTAGCTGGCAGGTGCTGGCACAGTCTGGGGCCTGTGGAGACCCATGGTACAAGCTGCAATATCCGAAAATTCCCCAACAAAATTTCATGCACTAGATCTCGGGGCTGCAATTCTGCTGAGACCTGGCTTTATAATTGGATCTGTCAGAAACCCGTCACACTTAATGTGCAGCTGCCAGAGCGCGTGCGGCTCCTCGGCGGCTGCGCTGGCTCTGCTGGGCACCGGGAAATCTGGTCCTGGGATTTTCCAGCTTGAGGAAAGATACAGCTACCTAAACCCCCAACCCTGGGAGGAGAGCAGTGTGGGCCAGCCACAGTTTTGCCTTGAGGTTTCTCTCTGTGCCAGGGAAGGCAGTTGGATGGGGATGGTGCTGGTGAGGCGTGGGAGCCCAGAAGCCTGAGGCCACCGAGGAGGAGTGTGCGTGTGTGTTCTTCACCTGAGTAATCAAACCCTTTATCCAGTGTTTGATTAAAGGCCACAAAACATATTATCTTTGATTCTTCCACTTTATTTTTGTTCCCTTCATTTGTCCCTTGGAGAAGAGGGTTGCTCTGGTACTTATTAGTCACAAAGCCCTAACCTCGCGCTGCGTTCTTGCTATCTGAGAAATGAATTATTAATGGTGCATTAAACAGAGACTGGAAAGGGGCCCTGGGACACTGATAATCAGGAGCTAATTGAGGAAGAAATGAGATACTGCTCCTGTTGCAGAATGAGGACTGTGCAGCACTGCGATACCAAAGGTGACCCTGCTGCAACTTCTGGGCCAACTGCACCCAGCTTTGCCTGCCCAGCCCTTGCTGGTGGGTCATGTGTGCACCTGACCAGGATGCTCTCCCTTGTAGAGATGCTCTGCCCTGGCCAGGATGCCCTGCCCTGGCTGGGATGTTGTGCCACCTTGGCAGTGGCTGCTCAGGATGCTGGATCCTCTCTGGACCTCGGCTGAACGCCTGCACAGGTGACTGGGGCTGAACAATTTCAATCAATTTTATTTACTCTCATACTGTTTTTCCACACAGCTTTGAGCTGGGGCCTGTCAGATTTCTCCTCTTCGACCCTGGCTGCATTAAAGACCTTGCTGCCCTGGCTCCAGCACTGCCTGTCTCAGGGGTCCTGTGGCACACAGCCACAGGGTCTTGGAGGCTGGAGAAGGACACAGAAGTGTGGGACAGCCCCTGTCACTGGCCACCCTGGCCACAGGCAGTGAGTGCTGCTGCTCTGCACATGGCCAGTGTCAGGCTGATGACGGGTCCCATCACCTCCCCTCTCTAAACAGCAGTGGTGTGTCAGGTCTGGGACCCGACTGTCCCACTCCCCTCCTGGCTCTGGTGGGCTCAGTGATACTCCCCTGGACACCCAGCTGGGGCTCCCCACTCTAACTCTGCTCCAACATCACGCCAAAGCAGCCACAGTTCACCCAGACTCCTTGCATAAATATTTATGCACTGATGCAATGCTTTTCTAAATATAAAGCTTTATCTGGAATTTCATTTAAACATTAAGTGTAGATAATTTATTTATAATTAATGTAGACATCAAGCCCCATCTCTGGAATGCCTGTGAGCTTTCATTTATAATTGGGAGGTAAGTCAGCAGCTAGAGGCTGGGCCTCTTATCAGTTTCATTTTAATTTTCCTCCTACAGCAAACGAAGTCAGTGCAATTCATCTCTCATTAGGAGGAAGCACAAAACTCCCCTAAAATAACAGTTTTATGGGGAACACGTAATAAACCCATCTTTGTTCCTCTTCTCGCCTTTGATAATGTTACCAGGGCTCACAGATCCCTTCGAAGTGTTGCTCTTACTTAAAAATAAGTCTATTAAAAATTAAAACCTCTTTTCTATATAATAAAATTTACTCCCTGCAATTATGCAGAGGGAGCAGTTATTTGCCTCCCATAGATTTTAATTAAAAGTTACAATAGGAAGGAAATAACGACGGCCATAAAATAACAGCAGCCTCTCCCCTAACAATGAGTTATTGGTGCCTCTGTCACTCAGGTGCCTCTCAAAGAGATGCCCAACACCAGTGAGCGGTGCCAGGGCTGCCAGGTTCCAGGAGCTGGTGCTGGGGGTCCCTCTGCACCCATTGGGGGGTTTCCTGTGCCTGTAGGTGCCCAAATGGGTGCTCAGCCCAGCTCTGACCTGTTCGTGCTCTCGTTTCTCTGCCCCGATTAAAGAAGGGGGCCCATCATGCCAGTGGCACCCATGGGTGCAAGGTGCTGGTGTTGGGGGTGTGGCTGTGCAGATCCTGGGGTGCAAACCACAGTTCGGGTCTGTTGGGGCTGCTCCCCATTTAATCCCCCAAGGCACGTGGGTCCCTGCTGCCGCAGGGGCTGGATTCCTCCAGTGTTCCTGAGCTCTTCCCAGGGAAGCGCATTCCGGCGGAACGGGGCTGCGGAGGCTGCGTGAGCCTGGCCCGGAAATTTTACAGAGCTCAGAGAGGGCTGATCAAAGGTGGCTCCACGTTCACACTAAAAATAGCAGGTGCCTGGGATAGCGCGGGGGCAGCCGGCGGGAGCGCGGTGCCTCCGTCACCTGCAAACACCTGCTCGTGTGGGAAGGACTGCATCCACGGGAAAGCTCATTCCGTGTCTACAGCAACTCTTACAGAGTGCAAACCTCTGCCCCTGAGGACACCGTGGGCTCCTCTGAATCCAAACGTGGGTGTTCACAGGGCTGTTGCCCCTTGCCTGTGCTGGGCCAATCTCCACAGTGGCCAGAGCAGGGTCACCTGCTGGTTGAGCTGACGAGGCACAGGTAAGAGCCAAGGCTCTGCTGTTACAGGGGCTGCTGCAGCTGCATTTGCCCCGTGTCAGCTTTTTGCTCTCCTGGAGTCTGGAGGAGCTGCTGTGCTACATCCCAGCGTCCCACAACCTGCATCAGCAGCATGTCATGGGAATCGAGGTGAACAACCTGTAGCCGACCAGGGTCCTTGCACCCAGGCTATGGAATGGGGACCAGTCCTGCCCATGCTGGGTGTGGGCATGGGGAGTGAAGCCTCACTTAGCTCCCCAAGGGCTGGTGCTGTTGTTCCTTTAACCGGTTATAACTTCTACTGCTGGTCTCCCTGTTGCCTGCCCTGGCTCCTGGCTGTGAAGGCGCTAAACCCCCCCTGATCTGGCTCTGAAACGTTTATGAAATCTTTATGGGCTTTTGAAAAGATTTTAATTCCCTGACAGTGCCGCTTTCACTGGGAAAAAAAAATAAATTATGACTCAATGAGCAATTACAACTCAACAGCTGCTGAACGGCCACGGCAGCTGCTGGAGCAGCTTGGCACAGCTCAGCACGGTGGCCGAGGAGCCAGTGAGCCTTCCTGAAAAGTGATGCCGGGCCTGAGCCACCCCACACTGGCCTTCCCTGGCTGTGGGGCCCTGGCCCTGCAGCTGGAGACCACCTTCTCTTTGTTTAGAAATTTGTCTTTGGCTTCAGAGGTATCTGCAGCAAACCAAAAAGTTCGAGGGTGACACATGTCTTTGGTCTTGGCCCAAACAATATCTTGGGGAGAAGTGATGTGAAGGGCTGCCTTTGGGAGGGAGAAGCCAGAGTTCCCTTGAAGGAGAAGCAGTACATCCCTGCTCCCTCATGCTGGAATGTTGGGAGATGTGGGCCAGGCAAGAGGCCTCATCCCTGTACTTTCTGATCCCTGTGCCTGGAAAGGGAGTACACTCCCTTCCCTGCCCTGCAGTGGAGACAGGATGAGGCTGTAAGGGTTAAAGTAAATGAAAAAGTGTGGAGGAGCTGCAGCCCTGCCTCTACTCCTTGGAGAAGAAGGCTACACCGTCATCATCAGGCTTCTGACAGCCAAGGTACTGCAAGGTTTGAAATCCATTAGAGTGCCTGTAATTATTTATAGAGAGGAAAAAAAAAAATCCTACATTGTGAAATTCAGATGGCACAGCAAACAAATGCACCAAGCTTTAGAGAAAGGGTTCTGAAAACCCAAAGTGATTTATGATGAACCAGGCTGAGGCTCAGTGGTGCCACACTGCTGTTCCTGGGAACCCAACCCTGGCTCCAGCAGCAGCAGGAAAAGGTGCTCCTGGTATGGATGGGTGAGATCTGCTGCTTCTGGGCCACCTGCTTGTGTTCCGGGACCTACAGACCCAGAAGCATCTCAAACTGGGACTCTCTGCTCCTGGCTTCCACCTCCCTGGCAGCTGGAGTCCCTGGAGCCTCCTGAAGCTGTGGCCCTCCACGGGCCTGGGGGTGCTGGGAGCAGCACATGCTCTGCCTCCACTTCCACAGCCTCCACCCTCTGCCAGCGACAGTGCAGGTCTGATCACATCTCTTCCTCTTGGCACCGATTCCACGTTTTAGTGGAGGCAAAGCAATGCAAGCAGGCAAGTGCTCTGGGAGATGGGAGCCCCTGGGCACCTGCTCTGGAAGAGAGGGCTCTTGGCCAGAGCAGTTCCCTCCCAGCTGGACTCCAAAGCTCAATTAGCAGTTTTGGGAAGTGCTTCGAGATCCTCTGCGAAGTGTCCTGGCGGAGGGCAAAATGTGATTATATAACGTGTCTAGACAGCGTATTCCTTGGGGCGGGCAGCGGGACGCTTTTATATCTCTTCTCCCGTGTCAGCATTGTGTGCCCCCGCTGAAAGGTTCTGGGAGATGCTAAAATATTAATACTGATGACAGCGACAGGCCAGCGCAGGCTTTTGCACTTGAAATTGTTGATCTTAGCACAAGGCAGGCGCATGGCAGCAGAGGAGCCTTTGCCTGGCGGCGCCTTATGCTCCAGCTGCGACGACTGAGGAGCAGAGAGCGGCTCCCTGCAGCCTCCCTCCCTCCGTCCCGCCCCCGGCTCCCGTTCACCCTCCTGAAGCAGCTGGGCTGCCTGGGCATGGCCAAGGCGTTATCCCACCCTGCTGGCCGCTGGGTCGGGGTCAGACCAGGGACTCTGCCATCGGCGAAGCCCTGCAGCCCCCGCGGTGCCACCTCCCCGGTCCCCGCCGGGAGCTCCTGGAGAGCCGGGCTGTCTGCAGCTGCTCGGGGTGAGGGACTGGAGACCCTCGTTCTGGCAGGTCTGAGACCTGACCCGCCATGCTCCACGGTGCTGGTGACACTGGGGATCTCAGTACCCTGAAATCCAGGTGCCCTTCCCACAGCCACGCTCGTGTCACCCTCCTCTGCGTGCCCAGCCACACACCTTACCGACCCCCCAAATCCCCCGGAAAGAGCCTGGGGAGCCCCTGTGTCCCCACCGTCCCAGCGCGGGGCACCCGGGACCGCGGGGTGCGCGGCGAGAGGACCGCCCCGGGCGCCGCTGCGGGATGCAGCTGCGGGATGCAGCACCGGGATGCGCCGCCGCGGTTCCCCCCTCCCACCCCGTGCGGGCGCGCGGCGCCGAGGGGGGGTTGGACCGCGGCGGCGCGCGCGCTGCCTTCATCCCCCCCTTTCCTCCTCCTCCTCTTCCTCCTTCTCCTCCTCCTCCTCCTCCTCCGGGAGCGCGCTCGCCCGGCCGGCAGCGAGAAGCCGGCGGGAGGATGCTGCAGACGGCGGCGGAGCCGGGCGGCTGGGCAGGTAGGGCGGGCGGGGGCGGCCGGGCTCCCGGCTCCGGCGGGCCCGGGGCCGGGCTGCGGGCACGGAGTTGCAGCCGTAGCAAAGTTGTGGGAGCCGGGGGTGATGCGCTGGAGGGACCCCGGGAGCCGGGAGCGGGGCCGGATGTTCGCCGGGGGCACGCGCCGCTCCCCGCGCTCCATCCCGGCGG
The DNA here is from genome assembly GCF_003984885.1 of Neopelma chrysocephalum. NCBI lineage: Eukaryota > Metazoa > Chordata > Aves > Passeriformes > Pipridae > Neopelma > Neopelma chrysocephalum. The sequence continues at coordinate 240,590 of NW_020897819.1, read as the reverse complement.
CGCCGGGCAGCGGGAGCGGCTGCGACGGGCCGGGGGCGGCGGAACCCCGGCCCCGCTGACCTCCCCGGAGGGGTCAGGGCAGGAGGGAAACTTCTTCAGCGGAACTTTACCGAGGCCCCGGCGCAGCCCCTCTCCAGCGCGGGGTTGCGGTTCCCACGCCGAGTGGGACCCGCGTGGGTGCCGGTGACCCCGGATCGTCCCCGGGGCACCTGTGGGGTACCCGGCGTGGGACCCCCACGGCTGTGTGCTGGGCTGGGGTCTGCGGCAGCACCTGGGCACGGGCGATGTTGGCCCAGATGCTGGGATGCGTGGCAAGGCCAGGGCAGTGGTGGTGGGGTGGTCCCTGGGCCCCCCTGAGCCCTGCTGTGCTGGTCGGGGTGCACAGCACACCCTGTGTGTCCCTTGGCTTTGTCCACAAGGTGCCCGGAGCTGTGGGTGCCCATGGTGGGCTCGGGGTACGGAGAGGTCTGTGTTGGGGATGGAGCAGAAGCTCTGGCTGCCTCCAGGAGGACACTGCTCTTATGGAAAGGACCTTTACTAAGCTGTACAAAAGCGTTTTCTGTTGGCAATATGGGCAGTGGGTGCTGTGTCTTGGGGTGGGGGCAGCGGGGGTCCCCTGGTCCAGGCACGTGGAGGCAGCAGCAGGATCCTCACCCAGTGGATTGCCCGCTCTCCCCCGCCATTATCAATAGACTTTGCTGTTAACTCGGAGCAGCAGCGAGTTATGGTGGAAGCTTTTGAGGAGTTTGCATGGGGGTTGGCAGGGCTGGGGCTCTGCTCTGCCCCAGGGCGAACCCCACGGATGCCGGCACAGGGACGTGCCTGTGCCTGCCCTCGGCAGCGCCGCTGCAGGGCGGTGAGCACCGATCCCGCTGGATGGGCGTGTGGGAAAACAACGTCTTGGCACAAGTGGCTGCAATTTGTTTTCAGAGCAAAGCTTGAAAGTGTTGCTTAAATAGAGGAGATGATTCTGTGTGAAGGTGGGGGTCTAGGGCCCGGCGCTGCACTCCTGGAGGCTCTGAGTGGCTTCCAGGTTGATTCACCAATGTGGAGGGATGGCACCTTACTGCTGGAGCTGCCCCTGCGAGGGCTGGACGTGTCTGTGGGTCACACACAGGCTGGCAGCACCTCTGCCCTGTGGGGAGCAGTTTTGGGTGAAAATACGAGGCAGGAGCTGGCCCTGCACTGTTCAGCGCTGCTCATACATTGGCTTTACCCCCTGCTTGTCCGGGGTGTCTGAGTGGGGAGCAGAGAGGTTTGTGTGAGCTACTGTGTCTGCATGTGGGGCACAGCGCCTGAAAATAGCATCAATGGGCAGTGCCGCCGTGTGTGACAGCCCGCGGATAAATGAGGCTCTGTCCCGGCTGCCAGCCTGGCTGGGAGTTTCTGCAGCCAAAATGCCAGCCAAATCCACCACCACCGACTTTTTTTTCTTTAAGTGCCTGCAGGTGTTTTCCGATGGAGCATCCAGCCCAGCGGCCTCGCTGAGTGATGTTTGTCACTCAGCTGGAATGGCTCTGTGGGGTGGAGGAACTGCACCGGTCCCTCACTAGCTGCCGGTGGGATTCTGCCGACCAGAAACTCTCCTGCCATATGCAGAGTTCACAGCGGGGTTACGATACCGTGTGCTGTGAGTTTCGTGCTTGTTCTATAATCTGCCACATGCATTGGAAAAAAAGGCTGGTGTGACCCTGGATGTGACTCCGTCTGTGAAAGCACAGAGCCAGGCTCTGCGTTAGCAGGGCCATGACGTCACGCCGGGCTGTGACTTCCCACTGTGTGTCTTGTTCATGAGCATCCCTGAGCTCACATCGCGCTCAGCTGGGGCTTGGGAGCGGCTGCTCTCTCTGCCCCAGTGCTGTTTGGCTCTGATGGAGCAGCAGCCTCTGTATGGATAAAGCAGGAGCTTGGTTTAATGGTCCTGAGAATAAGAAATAGTTGTTGGATTTGGTGGCTCGCTGGCCTCAGGGCCTCATCCCTGTTGCTGGACCATGCAGGGCCACACGTCCGGGCTGTGGTAGGTGAGGGTTGGGGATCTGACTACTTGGGTGAGGAGGTGCCATCCTGCTGGAGCATGTGCTACTGGTGGGCCCAGAGCAGCCATCCCATCCCATCCCATCCCACCCCATCCCTCCCCTCCCCTCCCCTCCCTTCAGTGCCGTTTATGGAGGGCTGGTGCTCTCTCTCCTTGGCATTCCTGGCTGTCCTGGGACAAAGATCCTGCCAATGTGCCAATGGGGACATGGAGAGGGATGGGGTAGAGCTGCCCCAGTCTGTCCCACCTGCTCCTTCCTGCCATTCATCCCCGTGGGCTGGCAGGGATGAACGGAGCCTGGAGCGATGCTGTGGCCCTGACAGGGCAGCACCAGGAGCTTTCCTGGCCATCCACAGCCATTCCAACCCCAAAATACTCCTCGAGCATTGCCCCATCATCCTCAGACCTTGGATGGTGGATGGTAAAGGAACCCTGGTCTTGGAGCTGTTATTTGCTGTGTTTCTGGAGATCTTCATCTTGTTTGGCTTTTATCTAGTGTTTCTGGGGAGATCGATGTATTTCTACGAGTGCATAACACAAGTCTGCTATTGACTGAACAAGGACCTTCGCACAGATGCTCCCAATCCAGTACTGGACATGTCAGTCATGTTGCTTTACGCTGGTGAATTTCCAGGGCTGGAAGAAAACCTGTCCTGGAAGCACAGGGCTGTTCCAAAAGCGTGCTGAACTTACACATCGTAGGAACAGAGATTCGCTCTCTGAGCCCTGTAGCCCATCCAGCTGCTGCTGTTCCTCAGCTCGATCAAGGCTGGAGTTTGAATTTTCCAAAGCCAGATCTCTTGTTTCTGCAGCCCTTTAATCATTTCTAGGGAAAATAAAAATGCAAAAATGTGCACCCAGAGCAGAGTAATGAAGCCCATGAGGGTCTATTTGTCAATTTAGCAACAATATTGTGATGTACAAAGGCTGTTTCTTAGTCTGATGTTCTGAGATTGCCTCCAAAATAGTGCCATAATTTCTGTGTCAGGAAGCCCCTGTCAGGAATTATGTCTGTGCTCTCAAGGAAACCCAGGCTGCGGCTGCACGGTAACAACTGCTCCGTTTCTGTAAGAACCACAACAGTTTATTTGCCAGTCGTCAAAGGAAACCTGTGGATTTAATGAGCCGTGAGCTGCTCTGTGGGTACGGGATGCCCCAGGTCCCGTGGGAGCTCACCTGGTGCTCCCCTGGATGCAGGGGTTGGTCTTTCGAAGGCATTATGGTGTTTTTCTGTGGGCACTCTGCCAGTGTGCCCAGCCTGGCCATGGTGGCAGGGCTGGGTGGGCACTGTCACCCCCAGGCCATGGCAGGGGGGCTGGCACAGGCACCCTGGGGGGCTTTGCTCTGCAGGGCTGCGGGGCAGAGCAGGTGCCCCCCCCAAGCATACCTGACTTCACAGGGTCTGAAGGCATGGAGGGTCCCCTGCTGTCAGAGAGCCCTTTATGTTTGTTTTTTTTTAGAAAACCCACCACTTTTCCCCGTGCAATGTAAATAGCCTTTTCCCTAGAATGACTTCCCGGCAGAGTGCCAAGGCTTGGGGCTGCAGGGCCCTGGGGTGGGAGCCCAGGCTGAGTCCCAGCTCTAGCGAGGGCTCTGAGCCCTTGATGCCAATCAGATCCGTGCCACTTTGAAATGGGAACGTTCCTGAGTCGTGATTTTCCCTGGCCTAATTATGGAAATTTTTTAATTAGCTGATAAGAAAGATCACTGGAAAATTGTAAAGGAAACATTTTGAGGTGAAGCCCTAATCTGTGTCTGCCTGGAGTCAGGAGCTGCTTGGTCAGGCAGCAGCGGCCGAGTTCAGGGTGCTGTGGGGGCTGGGCAATCCTGCTGCTTCCCAGAAGTGCTGGGTTCCTTTGGCCAGGTTTGATCCTGGCAGCTTTGTGCCAGCTCTACCCACTCCTCTGCCTCATGCCTACCAGGATGAGCTGGGGCCTTTCTGGGGCGATCCAAGCTTATGCCACTGGCTGTGCCCGGTGCTTTGTCTCCAGTTTGGGTATTTCTGCCTCTGACCACTGGCTCTTGCTCTGCATCAGGGGGATGAAGAAGCTGGTGAATGCGGGATGGGTTTTGCCTGTGTAAGATCAGAGATGGCTTCTCATCTTCCTGTCACCTCCCAGTTCTGCTGCCTTGGAACCGGGAGAATTCTGCAGCCGCTGCCCTGGAGGCAACAGGTCACATCTTTGTAAAACCATGTGGTAAAGGGCCAGGAGCTTTTTAGGAGTACTTTTGCCTTTATCTGTTGGAGCAGGAGAGATGTGGGACCCATGACCTGGCCCTTGCAGGTGCCACAGCAATGATGCCCTGGATGCTCCCTGGACCCCACTGAGACCAGGACCAGTGTGGCAGAGATGCCAGTGGCCTCCAGTGATGGTGACTGGAAACCAGCAGAGTGGAACCCCATCCTGGTTTTTGTGGATGCGGGTAATTCCTGGCACGTTTTTGGAGGTTCATTTTTTTCCCTGAACTTTCCCTGTTGCTGTGTCTGATTTGCTCCCCTCTCCCTCCCCAGCCACGTGCCCGTGGGACGCGGTGTCGCCGCTGTTTGTCTTGGTCGGGAGCGTCGCTGCTTTGCATTCGTTTGAAGGGCTGAAGGCACAGAGCCCGTCTGTGTGCGAGGCTGGAGACTCTTCAGAGGAGCTGGAAACGCTTGTAGGAAAAAAAAAAACATAAAAAAGCCCAAACAAGGGAAGCTTGTTACCCAGCTGGCGGGAGACTGGGAGCAGCACAGGGAGGCTGCTGGCTGGGCTGGGGGGTGAGAGCTGAGGTCTGGCTGTGGGTCCCCCCCAGCGCAGGTCCCCCCACCTCAGAGCCCTCCCGCCCAGCGCTGGGTGCGCTTCGTCGCACGCAAGGCCAGAGCCTATAAATATCCCAACTCCAAATTTTCAAGAAGTATTAGGAACTCTCCAGGCTTATTTTTGAGGGCTGTTACGAAAGGGCTTTAGCGGATTAAAGCTCTCTCAGATTAATCTGTGCTCAGGAAGGCGGAGGGTGTGGGAAGGGCAGCACTGGCACCCTGGGTTTGTGGTGTGGGGGGTTCACCGGGGGCTGTTGGGCCCCCTACTCCCCATCCCACCAGGGTGTGGGGCAGCAGAAGTGGTCATCTGTGGGGCCACAGCTGGGGGGGCAGGGAGGGACACTTCCATAGTGCCGTGTTCCCAGTCCCCCAGCCGGCATCCATAGGGCTTCAGGTTTGCACAGTTCAATGTCAAATTTCTGTCCTCTCTGGTTTCCAGGGGAGGTAATTAGCCAACAGGTGTAACAGCAATTTAATAAGTGTGTCAAATTAGCGAGCCAGTAGTGGTGTGGAGCACGCTGTGCCTTTGGAGGAGCCTTCCAAGGACTGGGGATATGTCAAAGAGGAGCACAGCCTTGTCCAGGCTGGGATTTGTCTGTCCACCCTGGGGCTGTGCAGGAGCTCACTCCTGGCCAGGAGCTGCTGCAGAGCTCGGGGAGGGACCTGGACTGGTGTTCACGTCTGTGCTCTGTTACCATTGGAAGGCACAAGGCGTGGCTGGAAGCTCGGGGCAGGATGAGTGCCGACTGATGCCGACTTAGGCAGCGGATGATTCGAAGGGATTTACAGACACCCGGCAGCCTCCTGTACCTTCGGGTGTTGGCCTGCTGCCGGCACTGCTGCAGTGCCAGTGCTGCTCCCACAGGCACAGGGAAGTGTCAGGGTGGGCTCTGGCAGCACAAAATTAGTTCCAGCACTTGCTGGGACCTGGTTTCTGCTTGGCACTGGGAAAGCTTTTCAGTTTGTCCTTGGGAACGTTTCTCCTCCTAAGGACTCGGGCAAACCCTCTCTGGCGAGGGCACGGTCATGTGTGACAGTGAGATGCTGGTGGGTGGCAGGATCCTCCCTGAGTGCCCCTGGGGCATCTTCCCACTGCCCACTCACCCCTGGCTGGCCAGGGAGCTTTTCCTTCTCCTGCCAGTGGTGGGGACCGTGACCCGTCTGTGGCCCCAGCCAAGGGACCTCTGGCTGTGGAGTGACAGATAATACAGGCAGGGCAGGATGCAGGACCCTTGGAGGGTCAGGGTTGGCATGACGTCGCGGTCCCTGCTTGATGTGTCACCCCATGGGGACGGTGATGGGAAGAGGCGCTGGTTGGTGGTGGAGTGCCAGCGGCATCACGGATAAACAGCCTCCCCTTTGAATCCTAATTAGCACCCGGCTCATGAAGCCCGTTTGGCTGTTGATGGAGTGAAGGGCGGCTGATCTCGGGGGGCTCACACAGATGGGGGTGACGGGGCTGCAGGAAAGTGGTCACTGGTCCTGGGGGGCCAGAGAGGGTCATCCATGGGGCCAGACAGTGGCTGTGCTGACATGCACGGGGACCCTCATGAGGGCAGGGCAGGCAGGGTCACAAAGACGCCTCTGTGGAGGATTTGGCCTCTCCCTGCCTGCCCTGGCCCCAGCAGCACTTTGAGGGGTGTAAATCAGTAATGGAGAGCAGGAAACCCTGCAGAACCCAGACTTGGTGGTGGTTGGGGTCTCACTGGCTACACCCAGAGCCCTCCACCCATTGCCAATGCAAGTGCCAAAAATCCTGCTTTTCTTCACCTGCTGACAAGGCACTGGAAAAGGGTAGATTCTTTAAAACATAAAACAAATAAAATTAGGTCTTCTGGTAAGGGATTAAATTGGGGCCCTCAGCTGTATTTATAGAAGGTTCAAAAGTAAATCTGTTCCCAGACTGAATAAATATTTTGCTCAGGCAGGCACGATCTTCAGTTCATCTGTCTTGGAAAGACTTGAGTGAGAGGGGAATTGATTTTCTCCAGCCTGAACAAGGCAAGCGCCTCTCAGACCCAGATAGAGAGTGAAGTCCCATTATCAGCCGAAATGGGGAAGCAGCTGGGAAATCATTAAAGAGAAAGCAAAGACGAAGCTGCTTTAGGGAGGTGGTGATTCCCTGTCCCCCCGTGGTGGCTGGGGCTGCTTTGGGGCCATGTCACTCTGTCCCCATGGGAGGGTTTGGTGACACTGAGTGACCGTCTGGCAGCACTGGCAGTGGCTCCCCGTGGTAGACAGGAGTGGCTGGCACTGGGTGCACTGGTCACACTGGTTGTGCTGGTTGCACAGATGCAGGGACAAGGGATGTGACGTGGGGGACCTTGGGGTGGCTCAGCTGGGACGGAGTGGGATCTGTGAAGGTGCAGTGGCAGTGCCAAGGATGTGGACCTCAGTCTCTGCTCTTACACTGATCACCTGGAGGTGCAGACACGCCACTGGCCAGGTTGGCACTGCCAGACGCAGAGCCACCCAGGGCTGGACCTGCTCTCTCACGCTGCACTCAGACAGTTGCTGTGCTGTGGCTGCCCTGTCTGTAAGGATGAGAAGAAGCTGATGACATGTCCCTGTCACTGTCCCCAGCCCGCGGGATGCAGCCGTTCGTGTGGTCTTTGGGCTGCTGCAGGTGGCCCGGGCAGAGGTTCCCCCAGCAGCATTCGCCACAGCGTTGGCTGTTTCGCAGCACAGTTCCAGCTCAAAGAGCTTGTTAATTCAAGCCGGCACCTGGTGTTTGCAGACATCAGTTACGGCCAAGACGAGAGCTCAGGGCTTTGCTCTTGACAAAGGCGGCTGCCGGGTCAGCGCCAGCGCAGCGTGAACTGCGCAGCCAGGGCTGCCCGGCTCCCCACGGCTGCAGCGCTCCCCTTGCCCTTCCCCAGGTCAGAAAGGAAACAATACAGGGAGAATGAAGAACAAGCCAAAGCCCTTGGCAGCATTTTCCAGCTTCTTCTCCCTTTTTTCCACGGCAGAACCACACCAAAAAGCTGCTTGTGTGCAGAAGGTCCCCAGCCCCAGGTGGGTGCCCGGTGCTGGGACGCCGTGGGGGGAGCGGTGGCGGTGCCAGGCGAGTGTTTGCTGTGCAAGCTCTGTCCGCCCCGTGCTAAAAAAAGCCACAAAATGAGCAAAATTATGCGCTGAGTCACTAATCGTTCACCCGCTGCTTTAGTCACCAGTGTTCCCACACCGGGGGACGTTTGCTGAGGGGGCACAAACCGAACTGTCATTGTGTTAAATGGATGTGGCCGAAAGCAGCGAAGAGCTGCTGCTGCACACGCGGCTTCTGACACCAGACAGGCCATTGAGTTCCACGGCCACTGGAGCTGCTCAATTACTGACAACTCCGTGATGAATCCATTGATTAATTGTGACCGTGTGCTGCGGCGCCGCGGAGGTGGTGGCAGCGGAGCAGCTGCTGCTCATGTCTCATGACAGTCACTGTCCCGGTCCCTGTCCTCCTGTGGGCATCGCAGCTCCTGCAGAGGGACACGAGCCACTGCTCCACAGGTGCTGGTGTGGGGGAGCACCCTCTGCTCATAGGGTGGTGGGGCTGAACTGCAGCGTCAGCATCCTGTCTGCTGGTGCCCCCCAGCTCCCCCCACATGACAAGAGGCTGTTTTAACCGAGTAACCCGCCGTGCCGGAGCCAAGCGCATGTGAAAGGGCCTGTCTCAGTGCAGGGAAGAGCCATAAAGGGCCTATTTATGGAGCTGGCTCCTCGCAATGTTTTCAGACACAGCCCTCGCATGTTTTCATAACAGCAACGCCTCCACCTCTCGCCAGCTGCCAGCGGAGCTGCGGCTCCCGCCGCTGTCCCCCGCACACCCCGGGGAGCCGGGAGCCCCGGCGATGGGCTGGCGACTGCGGGGCTCACCGTTGGGATCCCGGCCCCAGCACACGCCCCGAGGCAGCCCGTGGGGCTGTTCCTTGGCTGCCTCCCCCATCCCGGCTGGGAGCTGGCACTGTGCCCACGCAGGGACACACTCAGACCCTTGGCATGGATGGGCTGCCTTGTCTGGCAGGAGATGGACCTGCCAGCAGCCCCTCTGCCCGGTCCACCTCGCCATCATGTTTCCCATCACCTGGAATTTGCTGGTGGGCAGCGCTGAGCACAGGGCAGTGTCCGGTGCCCAGGTGGAGGAGCAGCAGCTACCAGGCTTCAGCCTGGGAATTCACTGTGGAGGGACCAGCCTCTGCTCTGGTCATGGCTCTGTGCTGCTGTTTGCAGGGTCAATGTGAACTGCCCCCTCTGTGCCAGGCACCCTTTAGTGACAGCATGGCAGCCCCTGCAGTGACAGCAGCAGCGATGGCAGTGTCACGCACGTGTGGGAGGCAGGTGAGCACAGAGCAGGGAGATCTCTCCTGCTCAGCGCCGATGCGCAGGAGGGAGCAGGCGTGGGGCTGTCTCCTTGGCAGGGAGACAAGTAACTTTTCATGAGTCCATTTAGGAATTCCTTTCAAACAGGAACGCTGACCCACCCGAGCTCATTAAATAACATTAATGGTGCTGCCCAAATAAATACTCCAGCTGCCACCTGCGCCACCAGCCAGTACTCGCTGCCCTCTGCCCTTCTGGGAGCAGAGGTTTTCCAGTTTAATTGGGTACACGTGCTTCTCTCCTGACACTGATGACCTCCAGCATGGCAGAGGATTCTCAATGCTGCGGTGACTGGGTTCCTGCAGCTTCATTCCAGCACTGCAGGAGCAGAGCAGTGAGTCCAGGGGCTGGCTGGACCTGGGAGCTGGGAGAGGAGCAGAGACACCAAACTGTGGTGAGAGGAGGGGAGGAATCCTGGCCATGCTTGTCACTGAACTGATTAAACCCAAGCTCTGAAACTCTTCTTCTGTCCTCCAGCCAGTGAGCAATGTGCATTACTCTATATCCAGGAGACATTGAGGGATGTGGGCAATTCATTATTGTCTGTCCTGTTTAGTTTCCTTGCCTGTCAGTGCTGGTGTCCTGGTGTTCACAGACAGCTCAGGGTTTCAAGGTGTGAGCTGACGCTGAAGCCAGTGCTCCTGCAGCATAGTTCTGACAGGACCCTCACACTCCCATCGCTTTGAGGACCCCAAGGGGCTTGGAGATTCACCACCACCAAAAAGCCTGAGGCTTTAGGGGCTTGACTTGAGAGCTGCCACTGTCAGCAGGGACCCCAGGTGCTGGGAGTGCAGCATTGTGCAGGGGAGCTCTGACCCCTGACTGGGGAGGATGCAGAAGTGAGGGATGGTTTTGGATGGTTTTGGTGCCAGTTTCTGGCTCCTCTCCTCCCTGTGGCTCTGGTACCATCGTGCTGTCCCCTCCTCAGACCCATCTTTTCCACTGGCACTGTCAACTCGACCATGTCCCCCTCTGTGTCCCCCTGAGGGGGGACACCTGGCTGGTGGGACCCCCAGGCTGTGTCTCCCAAGCCCCAGGGCAGCAGCATCAGGTCCCGCTGGGTGCTCGTCTCAGATCCTGGTGACTAATTGCTCTGCAAAGAGCATTTCTCACAAGTTTCTTTCATAAGAAATGGTAACAAGGCTTTGATTTTGCTCTCCTTTTCCTTTCTTCCTGTCTTTTTTTTTCTCCCTTCCTACCCCAAATGCAGAAGCCTCTTTGATCGTGCGGGTTCAGGCTCTGTAACAAGCATCTCTGTTTGTGTCGGGGGGTTGTCAGCGCAGTAACATGACAGCATGTCTCCTTGTCGCCTCACACACAATGAATTATTCCTTCCACTCTTTCTTTGTAATATCTCTGGGATAAATTACTGCTCCCAGATGGGCTTGTCACCCAGCAAAGCACCCTTAACCTCTGGGATGATCCCTGTCCAGCGTGGAGCTCCGGCCACTGTGGCTCACCCAAGGCTGCAGCAAAGTGTTGGAGCAGGGAATTGTCAGCCTGGCTTGAAAGCAAATTGCTTTGCCAATTTATTTTCTTCCTTGTGTATGAACATATTTTCTTAAAGGGATGCTGTCACATTAAATATGGAGCTGCCAACTGGAGGCATTAAAAAATCATGGGTCGTCCCATTTTCCTTCCTCCCACTCTAAATTCTGAGAAAACAATAAATTCGGGGTTCTTTTTACTTGTCATCTGCCTTACAGCTCAAAACGCTTTTTCAAACTCTTCCCAGCTGCCAGGAGGTTTGGGAGCTTTAGCACCATGACAAGAACCGTGGATCTGGGGCAGACTGGGAGGGCAGCGGGGCAGCCCCTCGGCCGCGTCATTGGGGTGTCCAGCTGTCCCTGGTCCCATGTTCCCAGAGCTCTGGGCTGAGAGCAGCCCTGGAGCAGTCCTGGGACAGTGCTCGGGAGCCTTCCCTCCCACCACAGCTGATGGGACTGAGCCATGTGCTGGTAAGGAAATCTTCCCCAAATCTGTCCTTGAAGGGTGATCACTGTCATCAAGCTGCCTGAACTCTGTGTCACTCTGTCATATCTGCTGTGATGGATGCAGAAAATACCTTCCAGTCTTTAACTTTCCGAGCTCTTTTTTAAGGGGAGGTAATGAAAGTAGTTTTGTTATACTTTGATAAAGTGTGTTTCCATGCATTGAGCATGTCACGGAGCTGGGGAAGGAAGTCGGGCATTTGTCAGACTGAACAACCTCGTGACAGTTTCTGGAACATGTTTCTGAGGGATGTGGGGTGGGATCGTGTCTGATCTGGTGTCAGGTATCAGAAATCCCTCATATCTGAGAGATCTGATTGAAAACAAGTTCCATCTGGGGCTGGGTCGTGCTTACCCTTCTCTCTGCTGCAGTGAATCTCCCTCACACAGCTGCAAGTGGGGATAAGTCTCTTGCTACTCCTAAATTTTAAAGGAAAATCTCTTCCAAAGCTGTGCTGTGCTGGCAGCCTCGTGGCTCAGCAGAGCTCAGCTGCTCCCTGGCCCCACTGCATGGGCTCCAGAGCCTCCCCCAGCAGATCGGGTGTTTGATAACGTTTATTTTAATAAAGCTCTGGGCCTGTTTTGATGGACAGATCCAAAGCACTACATGGATTTAAACAGATCCCGTTGCAAATATCTCTATCCGATACCCCTGCCATGACCGGACTGCAAATGTCACTTGCTTAGCACTATCAAATATTTAATTTACGTTGTAATACAGGAGCCTGTGAGAGCTCCAGCTTAAATTGGAGGTCTCCTGTGAGCCAGCAGCTCTCCACAAGCTCACTTAAAGGCCAGTTTCTGCCCCGAAAAGGTCCTGATCCAGATGCAGAAGTGAGGGGAGCTGGGAGGGAAGACTCTGCCCACCTCTGCTGTGGGTCTTGCTGGGACCCCACTCGTCACTGTAAGTGCTCGTGGTGGGTGTCCCCACCTTTGCCCTCCAGGGAACACGTGGGTGGGGGAATGTGACCATCACTGCCGCCACCGCGGTGCTCATGGTGATGCTTGTGGCCTCGTACCTTCAGTGGCACCACTGCTGGCCCAGCTGTCGGTGTCTGTGGGGGGGGTGGCAGCTCCCCAGGAGCTGGCCTGGATCTCATTCTGGATCCTGCACTTGTGGAAAATCATCTTCTCTGGGAACTTCCCCATGGCAGTTTCAGCAAGCCGTGAGGGAGGCACGAGGTGCTGCCAGGGCTCGGAGCCTCCCCGTTCATCACCCAGTTCTCTGTATTTTATTTCCTGAGAGAACAGAGTGTCTCTGTGAGACGTGACTCTGTGCTGGCCACAAGAATCCTGAAGGATGCTGTGATCTTGCCAGCCCTGTGCCAGGTTCTCCTCCACTGGCAGCACGTGGGGTGGCTGGGGGAGCAGCATCCGATCAGGCTGATGAATCATGGAGCCTCCGTCCTTCCTCTCCCACTGCTCCTGCACTGTGCTCACACCTACAGCCGAACCCTGGGATGGAATGCCACACTCCCCACCTCTGTTCGCTTTGCTGTTTTCTCTGCTGGTGTGAGAGCTGGTGGCACTGTCCAGGTTTTGCTTCCCAGAGAGGATGGGCGCTTCCCCTGCCCCGCTGCAGAGGAGCAACCTTGTTCCCTCCACGGCGTCTCCTTCAGCTGGGTTTCAGCTGTCCTCACTGCCCGGGAACAGGGCTGGGATCTGCTGATTCAGGGGACACGCAGCCCTGCGGCGTTAATGATCTTGATGTGCAAGGGAGAGGACAGACGCAGTGGCACCGTGCTCCCTGCGATGCTCCCTGCGATGCTCCCTGTGATGCTCCCTGCGACGCTCCCTGTGATGCTCCCTGCCCTCCCGGGATGCTGCACAATGTCCCTCTGCTGCATGGGAGCAGCGCTGAGGGGAACCCTGGGGAGCATCTGAAGGTAAGAGCCAACCGGGGCATTTGGGGTGCGGGTCATCTGAGTCCCCTGTGTGCCCTGGTTCCTGTGCCAGGAGCCAGCCTGCAGCCTGGAGCCTTGGGGGAGAGGTGGCTCCCACTAATCCTTGCTCTGACATCGGATGGTTTATGGACTTATCCTAAAATGTGCCTTGCTCCAGCTCCAGGCCCAACCTTTGAGACGGCCTGGGAAGCTGCCCCATTCCCCTGTCTCCCCCATCACCGAGAGCTGCTGTCAGGTGCATCCTCCTGCTCTTGGCTCAAGCTGGCTCCTCCAGTGCCACCTCCTGCCAGCTGGCGCCCACTGCCCCGCGTGACGCTCCAGGCTCTTTGGGAACTTGCTGAGCCTCAGGCACCAGCTCGGACGTGCCCGGCGCTCTCGTCCGGAGGCTGCTGATGAGGGCTGATTTAGTGGCGATCGAACCGCATTTGAAGTGCTCCTTGAAACATGAGACAAGTGTCGGGAACTCTCCGGGCGTAGGGGCGGCTGCGGTGCCCTGACGGCTGTGGCACACGGGCAGGAGCCGGCTCGGCTCAGCAGTGCCAAGGGCAGGGCTCGGTGCTCCCTTCACAGGCACCAGGTAGGAGCCTCCCGCGCCGGGCTGGGGCACCAGGCGCTGCCTCTTGAGCGTCGCTGTGTCCTGAGCCCAAATGGGTGGGTGGGCTAGAAATCACCTCTGCCAGCAGACAGGAGTCTGTGCGGAGGTAGGATGGTGGAGCTGCCCCTCCGGGAGGTCTGGGGCTCCCCTGGGGCTCTGGAGAGGGGGCACAGCCAGGGTCCCTGGTGCAAACACCCAGGGCAATGATGGGGTCACGGAGCTGCTCAATGGTGCAAACCTGAGGTGGTGGGACCATGAAATCGGTCCTTACTCGGGGGGGTTGAGGGAATTTTGTGACAGTTGTTGGTGGCCACTTTCACACCAATTTTTCTACTTCCACTGCTTTTATTTACTGTTGTGTGCGCTCAGCCGGGAACAAGGAATGTGGATTCACTGGTGCAGAATCATGTGAATTCAAATCAGATTTTTTTTCGGATTTCTTGCTCTCTTAGCAAGTTCATGCAGACTTTCTCTTTGGGTGGTGTTTTCCCTGCTCCTACACTGCTGAATGGACTGATCTCCTGATCAGCTGTTGTGATATCCCCTCAGCTCCGTGCCGAAGGCAGTTTGACTCAGAGGGAGGTTCTGGTCCCACGTGTTGGCTTCATTGAGTTCAGGCCCAACAAAAGTCCCATGGGACACAAACTGGTGCTGATGGCAGGAGGGAGCCTGAGAGTACCGGGGGGGTGTCACCGGGGTGGTGTCACTTAACCTTCACTGTGTTTTAGTTTCCCTCCTGTGAAAGGCAACAGTCTCCCAGAAAGATCCTCAGTGCTTTGCTGAAAAGGGGAAATCTGCCCCAAAGTAGTCATCAGTCAGAACGCTGCTGGCACATGTGCCATGACCTGTCCCGTGACCCATCCCAGCCACGAGCGACCCGGTTTGTGGCCTTGACACCTGAGAAGCAGAACAGGCGCAGCAGAAATTAAGTGAATGAGACAACAAGCGTGTGTGTAATTAGGACAGACCTTCAAACGCTGCCCCGGGAGCCGGGACAGAAGTCACTGGCTAATCAGAGCAACAGCAGTGCCTGTTTTAAAGACGAGGCAGACTTTAAGGATACTTTGTCCACATAATGTTCCAATTTTAGCCCTGCGTCCCGGGATGTAATTGCATCAAAAATACCCAGGGAGGGGGAGGATGCCAAGGGCACCCAGCGACCTGCCTCCTCTGGCGTGTCCCCACCAGTGCGCCGTTCCTGCCGCGTTCCGAAGCCCTGTCTCACATTCCTGGCGCTGATCATCATCCAGATCTGCTTTCCGGCTGTTCTGCTAATGGTTATCCTGGGAAAGGCCTCCGGCTCCGTTAACAGCTCGTGGGAAGACCTCCCGCTCCTTTTGCCTAAACGGGACTATTGATGGAGACACTCGTGGCCACCTCCGGGGTGCGGGAAGGCGCAGGATGGGACCGAGACGCGCCGAGGACTGGGGGGTGCTCACCCCAAGGGTGGGTGGGTGGCAGCTCACCCCCGCTCCGCGAGGGGGTGACCCGATGCCTCCTGTCGCCGCTGTCCCCGGTCCCCGCCGTGCCCGGTCCCGGCTCCCGCCGCCGCGGGACCCACGCGGGAGCGGAGCGGCGGCGCCACCGCGGGGCCACGGACGGGGCTGCAGCGCCCCGAGACCCCCCCGACCCCGCCGGTGGGCCCGAGGAACGAGTCCCCCTCTCCTGATGGGTGCTGTGTGGATGGGGAGCCCCACTCCGAACCCACCCACGCCAGCACGATGCGGCAGCATTTTGGGCTGCCTGAGCCAAAGCCCCCGGTCCGGTCCTTGCTCCTCTCCCATGGAGTACATGGGTGGCTGAGCCCTGCCCGAGGATGCCAGGGATGGCTCTGCAGGGCACCCTTGGGTCCTGCCTGGCCACCCACAGACACCCTGGCCCCTGCTTTGGCCCCTCGGGATGTCTCGGCACAGCGTCCTTGTGGGTATTTGTGACCAGCAGCTGCCAGCTCCAAGGTGGTAACTGGATCACGGGGCTCGGGTGACTTTCGCACCTCCGAGGCCGTTCTGGATGTCGCACCAGCTCCCAGCTCTGGGTTGGGCAGCAGGGACAGTGTCCCTGCAAGGCAAAGGTCACTGGAGGGCTGTCCCCAGCCCCTCCCTGGGCAGCTTTTCCCTGTGGTGTCCCTGTATGGGTCTAGGGCTTCAGCTTCCCATGCAAGGTGGTCCCACAGAGCCCCACGTTCAGGACGGGCACCTGCTGGTGGCTGGCAGTCCTGGTGCCAGTCGTCCCCCTGCCATGGTGGGGATGGGCTGCAGAATGCCCACACCGCACATGAGTCCTGCCAGCTGAGTCTCTTGCCTGCAGAGAGTTGGTTCCATCCCAACTCTGCCTTGGGCCAACCCACGGTGCTGTCCAGGAATGAACAGAAACTTGAACTGACACAAGGAGTGTCTTCTGGAGCTGGAAACTTGGAAGAAGTGGGTTATTCCCTTCTGGGAATGCTGCTGCTCATGTCATCTTGCCCAAATGATGTTGCTCTTGCTCAGGGATTCCCCCCTGGATCCAGACACCCCAGAGGCGTGGGACCTGTGCTGGGCTCTCCAGCCTCACATGGCACCCCGTTCCTGTCCCTCTGTCCTCATGGCGGGTCTGTCCTTCCTCCCGCAGGCATGAAGCGACCCCTGAGCCCATCCCACAGCCCCGAGAGCGCGGTGCGGCTGGCAGAGGTGGCCACCTGCCCCCCCAGCCAGCCCGAGCAGCGCATGAAGCGGGAGAAGAAGCACCAGTCGTTCACACTCTGCGAGGTCTGCAACATCCAGCTCAACTCGGCCGCGCAGGCTCAGATCCACTACAACGGCAAGTCCCACCAGAAGCGCCTCAAGCAGCTCAACAAGGGGAAGATGCCAGCAGCCCAAGGTAGGAGCCCACCCAGCAGGTCGAGCTTGCCCAAAGGCTGCCCTTGCTCTGGCACAGCTGCTCCGCTGGGCTCATGGAAAGTTCGGGAACGCTGTGTTCTGTCCTTGGCATCTCACTTGCTGGTCTGCCTGAGAACTGCAGGGCTTCCCCCCAACTGTCACTGCCAGCCCTCAGGTGGTTTTGGGGCCTGAGAGCCCACGCTGTGACACCAGAAGGATGGACACGTGTGGGTCTGTCCCTGTGTAAGTGTGGCTGCTGGTGCTCTGTGTCTTTGTGAGCGTATTTTTGGGTTCCATAGAAGGTTTGTGCAGCGGGGACGAGCATGTCCAAGGGTGGAGTGGCTGTCGGTTGCTGGGCTACTGGATGATGCTTCCCTGGTGCCGCCCTGACCCTGTTCCTCCAGGCTCCTGCTGTGCACATCTCCTGTATCTGTGCTGAGTTTGATTCAAAATGCTGCTTAGATGTTGGTGCTGAGGCCCCTTCAGCTGCAGCAGGGATGCTGGCCCGTGGCAGGGATGCCGGCACACGCAGGTGCTGCGCCGCTGGGCAGGAGCTCGTGCAAGGGCAAGGACTCACTTGCCCTCTGTACCATCTGCCAGCGTTCACCTGGCTGGGCCCAGCTGGCTCCGCAGATTTTCTGCATAAAAGCAGGGAAATGTGCCCAGAAATGTCACCCTGTCACCATGGCTGACCTGCTCTGCCTGAGCTGTGAGGGTTTGTCTGGCGCTAGGAGCAAACCATGAGAATTTCATAGAATCACAGAATGCCCTGAGTGGAAGGAACCTTAAAAATTATCTGGTTCCCTGCTCCTGCTCTTCCCAGAGACTGGGCAGACTGGAGCCATAAATTCCCAGCAGGGCAGTGGTCATCTCTGTGCCAAATCCTGTCCTGACTGGTGTTGGTTTTGTTTGGGCAAGGCCTGGGATATGCAAAGGAGTAGGTCTGTTCATCATTGTTACTGACAGATGGAAATATCGCCGGCTATTTTAATGGGGACAGGGCTCATAAATTCCAGCCTGCAGCTTCCAGATTTTACCCTGGATCTGGCTGTGGCTCGATGGGAGGCTGTCCAAGGATGTGTTTCCTACCGAGCCAAAGAATCTCAGAGCATGCCAGTCTGCTCTTTGTGCTTCTGCACCGTCCCTGACCTCTGCCAGCGTCGGGGTGCGCAGACGCCGCAGCCCCAGGGCCCCCGCACGCTCTGCTCGGCCGGGCAGGGCACAGTGGCTCCTGCATGTGCAGGGCTGGGATCTGCTCACTGGGGAATTGCAGGCAGCAGCTGCTCCCTGTGCCTCCCTCTCCCTCCTGTTCCTGCCACAGCCACTCCGTGTGGCTGGAGCCGACCTTTCCTTGCGCTTTTGGTTAAAAATCTCATTTCCAGCATCGTTCCAAGAGGGGACCATCCCTGTCTGCCTTGCACCAGTGAGCTGAGGACAAGCACAGGACAAGCTCCTGCCTGTGTTCCTGCCTGGACTGTGGTGTGTGGGCAGGAGGGCGCAGGCAGGGCTGGCAGGGTGGTGGTGCTGAGGGAGCCCTGCCCTGCCCCATCACAGTTATCTGGGAGCCCTTCACTGGCCAAACTAGCACCTTTGGGTGCTGAGGAAATGCACCTGCCTGTGGTCATGGGAGCAGTCACCCCTTCTCGGGCAGGTGCTTGCTCTGGTGCTGGGCTCAGCCTGGCACAGCCCACGGAGGGGAACAGCTAAGAAGGGTCTCCAGTGGCATGTCAGGACTGGGGGAGCCTTGGGAGGTTAAAGACAATGGATTAAATGAAATAATTGTGTTAGACAAAGATGGGATGTTCCTCTGGGCTGGAATCTCTGTCTCATGCTGACATCTACAGCTACATCAAAGGCAGCTTCCCAGCTGCTGCTCAGTCTCCCCATTCCCCTCTGGCTCCTCGGATCCGTTCTTCCTGCATAAGCTGTGAACGCTGGCATCTTATGGAGCAAAGCTGCAGAGGAGCATTGCTGGCAAACGTGCTAATCAGCGTCATTACAATTCATTAGCTCTGTGCCAGAAAGACCCCAGCTTATAAACAAACCATTGCTCATTAGGCATTTCCTTGCAAGGCAGATCCCAGATTCCTGTTGTCCCATACAGAATCACAGTGCAGGTGGTGATTAGATATGGGGTGCCCACAGATAAAAGATGTTTTCTTGTCACAGATGCCAGTTCTAATCCAACTGGGTCACAAGTGATTTAATTATTGCCTGTGATTTCCAAGGGAGCCCAAGTGAGCTCAGTTCACTCTTGGAGTCCTCAGGAGCTGAACCCCCATCTGGTGCAGAATGAGCAGGAAGAGCTGATACACCCCAAAACAGGGCGTGGTAGCTGCAGGGTGAGGGCAGGGACAGGGATGGGGGGGCACTGCCTCCCCTTGTCATCCTGGATGATTGCTGGGGCTCCCATCACAGGACAGGCAGAGCTGGAGCATTTCAGGAATTTACAGCCTTATCCACTGCTCCCCAAAAGGCCTTTCCAGTAGTGTCTCAAAAAAGTCATGGGGTGTAAAGAGGAACTTGAGCTCGCCACTGCTGGAGCAGCATCCCTGGGCCCTGCCAGCTCACATCTTCCTGAGAGGCAGTGGGAAGCAGTCTCCTTTGGAGCATCAGGCTCCTGGCCCTGGGGGCTACTGGGCTGCTCCCCCAAATCGAGTGCCAAGGCAGGGTTGGGCCAAAACACCCAGAGCCAGCTGTGCCCCGGGGCTGATCCATGTCACAAGCTCTTCCTCATTTCCACGTGCCCCGTGGTGTTACCTACCCTGACCCTCCCCAGGGCTGCCCGGTGCCACCTTCCCCCTCACACTGGGGCTGCCTGGTGCCGTTCCCCCCTTTGGCAACACAGCTCTGGAACAGCAGTTTCGTGCAAAGGGAAAGGTCCTGGTTTCCCCAGTTATCTGCTGAAATGTCTGCCCATGCGTGTTTGGGAGCAGAAAGGCTTGAGATGAGCAGAGAAATCACTGTGACAGCTTCAGCATCGCTGGGTCTGCAGCGCAGAGCGGGGGCCCCAGGAGGGGATGTGGGGACCCCGGGGGAGCCTGGGCTGCTCTGGGAGCTGGGGGGGCTGGCAGCTGCTGGTGGGATTATCTTGGGTTTCACAGGGGGTGCCAGCTGAACTCCCTGATTTTGGCAGTTGGGGGGAACCCATTCCCCTCGACTGGCTCCTGTGGGACAGAGTCTGGGTCACAGTGCCCAAGGCTGGGTTATCGCCTGTTGCACTGACCAGGGAGTCCATGGCCACACTCTCTACCCGGTCAGGATAGCCCTGCTGGGAAACAAATCCTGAAAACCACCCAGAGCAGTGCCTGGGAAAGCTGTGCCCTGGCGTGGGGAGCAGAGGAGAGAGGGGAGCTGGTGGGTCTGACCATGGACAGTCTGGTGGGTGTGTGATCCCAGTCCATGATCCTGCATGTGGTCCTGGTCCATGATCCTTTTCCATGACCCTGCTCTGTGTGCTCTGGCATCTCATTGCTCAGCTGCAGCATGTTCCCTCCTCCTTCCCTCGGCCGCTCTCTGCTGTTGCAGCCCTTCAGCTGTTCATTACCGAGCAAACTGGTGCCAATCCCATTTTGTTCCATTTCATGTTCCACACGGAATCCTTTAATTGTTGTTAATAAACAGGGCGATGCTCAGTGGGGCTTTGTCTGCAATAAACCCAATGTATTGATTTAAATAATCTGCAAACATGTGGGATTAGGGTCTAATTGGGACTAATCAGGGTGCAGCGGCCGTGTCACCACTGGGTCGGGGCTGGGACGTCCTCGTGTCTGCCGGAGCTCCCGGCCGTGCCCAGCCTCGGGTGCCTGCCAGGACCTGCTCCAGCAATGCCAGAGGGAACGTTGCTCTTTCTGGCTCCCTCCTTAACTCCTGCAGCAGTTTGCTGCTCTCCTGCTTTTGGGACCTTTCGGAGAAATTCGGCAGGGAAAGGCCAGGGTCTGTCTGGCGCGGGAGCCACCTCACAGCGTCGCTCGCCAGGGACTTTGGCAGCATGTTGGGCTCTCCCGAACTTCCCAGTAACAGATCCGTGCCCAGTCTGAGTGTTAAAGGGCTTTAACATTCAGCTGGGGCAGCCCCTGCATCTGCTGGGTGCTGATTGACACCTAGTGCCCAGGCAGCACCAGGGTTCAGATTTTAAGCTTCTGTGAATTTAAGAAGGACAAACATACGGAGTCCTCCTGCTCCGTTGGCCTCGGCTGCTCCCTTCAGCTGCGAGCAAAGATGAGCAAAAATAGCTTTTCAGATCAGATTTGAATAACCTGGAATCTCAGTGGGGAAAATACAATGGTTTTTTCATGTCTTAAAGATGTTGGCTGGGATCAGGCGTCACTTGCAGAAGCTCAGTTGGGTAATTTCAAGTTTTCCTTCCCTCTGCTTACTCACAGCCTTCTCCCTTCCCATTTGGGTGTAGGGATGGGTGCAGGGATGTCCCTTGGGGCTCCTGGGGGCAGAGCTGGGAGGGCTGAGAAGGGGAGGGATTTACCCTTGCCACTGGGAAGTGGCAGAAAAGCTCTGTTTCACTAAATGCTCTTGTTCTACTAAAAAAGCCATTTTCCGTGGCGGAAAGGGCCTGCGGGCTCCGTGTGAGAGGCGCCGCACGAGCCCAGACCCTGCTCCAGGCACATCAGCCTCGTGCCAGCCCACGAATCCAGAGAAAACTGCTCCCTTTCTAAATCCTCGGAAAATACCCCATTAACTTGCTGTCCCTCTGAAAAGCCCAGCTATTCAGCTTCCTGTGGATTAATAACTCTAGCATAACTAATCTCTGATTTTATTGAGTCAGTAACTTCAAATAGAAAATTAATCGATCAGTGGTCAGCTTTGTCTGGAAGGGTTTCATGGTGTGGAGCCTTCCCCACTGGGACTCTCCCCTCCCGCTCTGCATCCCGAGTTCTGGCCAGAGCTTCAGGGGTATTTTTTCCTGACACACTTATTCTAAAAAGATCCTTAAAATTTAAACTCCTAGCCATAATATGACACAGAGAAGATGCTGGGCTTTGTTTGTGCTGCTGGGGCACGGAGGAGGTAGGAGACCCCACGGCAGGAGCTTGAGGGGCTAGGGTAGATGCTCCAGCTGCATCTGTGGAAGGACTTTCCCTTAAAAATATAGAGACCAAGCCAAAAGATGTCAAAGTCAGATAATATATATCAAGTATCATCTTTGGGTGGGCTGGCAGGGGCTGCCTGAGCTGTCGGGGTGCCCTGGTGCCGCTGGCTGTGGTGAAGGCAGAGACTGTGCTGTGCTGCTGGCAGTGGCGATTTTTCCCAAAATCAGTAGGAAATTGCCTCGTTATTTTTAAGCCCTGCAGTTGCGAGCCAGTTCTCCTTAATCGTGGATTTTGCTGTCACTTTCTTCCAGTCGGTTTGCTGTCAAGTTGCCTCAATAGCGTTTCACAGCCACTCAGCTCAGGGCTGCGACACACGTGACATTAATTAGAAGTGGATTAAGAGCAAGGAGGAACGTGTAGCCATGGAATATTTCACAATTTCCCATGTAACATCAGCTCAGCAGATTTGGAAAGCCTGAGATTTATTTTAAGTGGGGAAAAAATGGTCCAAGCAGCAGCTAAACTGTGAGCGTGTCCCAACTTGTCAGCATTCGCTGGTCCCCCTCCTGAGAGAGCTCTGAGCCTGAAGGGGCCTTTTCCAGGGCTCCATCAGCAGCTCTGAGGAGGGGCAAGGTCCCTGGGAAGGGGGTGATGTCCCCCTAGGAAGGGGGCACGGTGTTTGGGAAGCTCTGGGGTTAGGCAGCTCCTGGCTCTCATGGCCACCCCAGGCGCTGGATCCAACTGCATCCTGCTGGGGGAGCTCAGCTGTGCCCCCCAACCACCTGGGGTCTCCTGTGTCTTAAACGTCCCCAGGGAGGGGTGAGGACACAGAGGACCTCGGCATCACCCATCGAGTGGCTCTGCTGTTCTCAGGGGCAGGGGCAGCCGCTGTCCTGTTCTGACATGGGAGAGAGATGAGCATCCCGCAGCACCCGGCTGCATCCTGCAGCATCCCGCTCCCACCCCAGCTGTCACTGGGGATTAGAGGTGCTGGATAGAGCAGGTCGTGCCCGGCTGTGCGTGCGAGGGCTGTGCGGCCTCCCCGTGCCCAGGCGCCGTCCCAAAGAGCACCGGGGCTGACTGGGGGCACGGGGGAGGGGTGACAGCCACGGGGAGGTGACTTGTCCGGGGTCTCCATGATGGAAATGCAGCTCATCCCCCCCCAGCCTCCAGCCCTGGTCCCTCTCTGTACCCGCCGTGTCTCTGTGTTGTCCACACGCGTGTGCTGCTCGCCCGGGGACACGGGAGGAGTGAGCGTTTGGAACCGGGCGAATGGGGAGCGGAGGCAGCTCGGGGGGGAGCTGGGGGAGGGCGAGCGAGGGGTTGTGGGTAGTGTAGAGCTGTCACTGTGATTTAGGGTCGACTGCTTAAACTGTTTTATGTTCCCAGACAGTAAGTCGTAAGCAATATAAAATTTTCTCTGAAGAGATGATCTCCCCTCGTCATGCTTCTGCCTCTTTCCCGGAGTGAGCTCTCCTTTCTATAACCCCACGGTGTCAGCGCGGGTGTGCAGAGGGAGAAAATGGGATTCTGTCCTTTGCAGCCATGGGAACAGGCTGGGGTTGGGAGCAGGGATCCAGGGGCTGGGGACATCCCTCTCGCTGGTCCCAGTGCTGCTGGGAGCAGAGCTGGGAGCAGAGCCGGGAGCAGAGCCGGGAGCAGAGCTGGGAGCAGAGCTGGGAGCAGGGCAGTGCGGCTCTGGGTGTGCCGGGGGAGTTGGCCGTGAGGGACCAGTGTGTGCAGCCGTGTGTCCCTTCAGCACAAGGACTGTGGCCTTTCTTTGTGGCCCCCCCAGGCTGCCCTCACGTCTTTGCTTTTGGAGCGTGAGAGTCGGATTGGGGCCCTGGAGTTGTCGGAGCTGTCGGAGCTGTCGGAGCAGGGCAGCCTCTGCCTGGGGGCACTGCCTGTTCGCCTCAAATTCAGTTCCCTTCTTTTTTCTTGCCCCTGAGTTATCGCTGCTTTTGGAAAGCTCGCCCACAACACTGCTCCAGCTCACCTTTGGTATTTTCTACAGTTACAGATTTATGAGGAATAGTTCAATTTATTTGGCCGTTGCCGTGCCAGCAGGAGTGCCTTGGTGTGCTCTGTGTTGGGGCACCTGAGTGTGTGCCCAGAAAAGCTCCCTGGCCCTGGCAATTCCTGAGGGGCCAGAGCTGAGCAGGGACCTGGCAGGTGAGACCGGAGCTGGGTCATCCCTGGCTAATTAAGCATCCAGAAGTTTTTGGGTAGCTGGTTTCCATGCCAACCCCCAGCTGAATCTATATAGGGGCTCATGAGCCCTGTGGCACCCCAGAAAATCTGCACAGGGCTGGTGGGAACCAAAGTGTGGTGGCAGGTGGAACCCTCTACTCTGTGCCTTACAGGTAGGCCCTGCTAGATTAGAGGGAAAATATTACATTCTCTCTCTGAAACTGTTTCCAGGTGTAATTTCCACCCCTTTTCCTGATAATTAAATATTTTTACGTCATCCAGTTTCTCCACCCTACTCGCAGACCTGTCCTGGATGCCTTTGTAATTAGCCATCTCCCTGGGAAAGATGATTAAGATGGGAGGCACAATGCCCCTGCTCTTCTCCCACAGCCCTGCCCACATCATCAGCTCATCCTTGAGGGGCAGAGCTGGGGGGTGTGTCCCCTGGGACCACCAAACCCCTCCACAGACACATGGCACCCCAGTTTGTTCCTTTTAGATGCATAAAAGCAGAAGTCTTCAGGAAGGATTCATTAAAAAAACTGAGGATTAATTAAAAAACAGGATCTGGGTGGGCACTGTGGATTCGGCGGTTTAACGAGTTCCTGTTTATCAGGAGAATGACAGGGCGACCCAAGCTGCAAACCCCATCCTCTTTGTGTGGGAACCCCTCGAGGGGGGGATTCAGCCCTTAAAATATGTTACCTTAATCCTGAGCAAACTCAGGAGCAGGAAAGGTCAGCGCCCGCCTTCCTGGCCCAGCAGGGATGAAGCGCCGGCGGCTGCTCCAGCCGGAGCCTTCTGCTCCTGACAGGGCTCAGGTTACAGAGCAGAAGAAAACTGATACACGTCCTCCAGGTGTATCGGTCTTGATCCTATCTGGCATCTTTCACCCCCAAATTATACCCTAAATCCTTGGTGAACAAAGTCAGCCAGAAAGGCTCTGGAGGGCTTGGCAGACCTGGGCTGGGGGCGGGGGGAGAGTGCTTCTTCCTGGGTTTTTATCCCTCTGTCTCCCTTCTCCTTTATTGAAGTGTTCATTGCCCAATTCCAGTCACTATTTGCCAGACTGGAGTCTAAGGCTGGGGAGAGCCTTTCCTGGATGTCTCTCAGCCAGTGAAGAGTTTAACACTGCCCTCCCTCAGTAGGGTTCAGATTAATCTCTCTATTGTAGTTCCTGGAGCCTCTCCTCACAAAGAGCCCAGTGAATCAGTGACATTAGGGACAGCCTGTGCCCAAACCGAGCCTGAGCACCCTCCCCATCTCCCTGCCCTCCCTCTTCTCCCTTTAAGCCACAAGCACAGCTCGAGCAGACCTGCCCAAGCAAGTCCAGCTCTATGGTGGCTGTTGGCAAACACTCTCCTCTGACTGCATGTTTGGGATTTGCCTCTTCCAGGACGTGTGTGATGAGCACACACGCTGAGGGTTGGGGGCTGGGGCCTTTCCACAAGGAACCCTCTGGTTCTGTCCCCGTGCTTTCAGGACACTCAGCCATCAGGGCCTTGTGTGTGGATATCAACCTGTGTCGGAAAGGGGTGACCACGGGGGCTTGTGGCATGTGACCCACTGTTGGCTCTGGTTTTTTTTAGGGCCTCCCACAGAATTACACAGGGACGGTGGAGCTGGTTGTCAGGGCCCCCAGGCGCCCTTCACAGCCGCTCTGGGGAAGGTGCTCCAGCAGCTCCGTCCCACAGCGCAGGTTGTGGGGAGCAGCAGCCACGGGCTTTGCTCCCTGGGGGATGGAGCGGCTGATGGCATCACCGGGAGGGTGACGCAGGTCTGGGCCCCGTGGGAGGGTTTGTGCTGCTGCCCTGTGTGCCAGCACCAGGGCCCGTGGACAAATATAGCAAATTATGCACCCGCCGGACCCACGCTGCAGTGCCGGGAAATTCCAGTGATCTGCTGGGCTGGGCAGGGAGGGCCGGAGGCGTTAATGGCAGGGGCTGTAATCAGCACCTGCAATTAGCCCCTGCTCCAGATGGCCTCAAAGGCTTGGCCACAAAGGAGCACAGCATCCCACGCCGCCGTTCCTCATTCCCACCCCTCCGTGTCACAACAGCTCGAGCCCCCAGCCACAGCAATGCCAGCCAGGACCTGCCTGCCCAGCTGGGATGAACACGGCACCAGATGGAGCTGGGAGAGGATTTATTGATGGAATTGATGGGTAGAACTCAAGGGGCTGGTCAGGGATGGGGGCAAGGGCGGATGGGGGATGGAGGGAGGGGGTCAAGGCTGTACATTGGTCCAGCTGGTCTTTGCCAAGAGATGCCAAACTTGCTCATGGCTTGTGGTCATCCCAGGGGAAAGGAGAACAGCCACTATATGGTTGTCAGCCCCACTTTCCTCCCAGTCTTTACACTTCCATACTCCCTCTGCTCGATGCTCCTTGCAGTAACACCAAACTGCTGATGACATTAAACAAATTAATATTGGGTTTAAATAGCCTGCGGGAGGCCAGGGCCAGGCGCGCAGGGCCAGCTGTCAATCCCAGATTAGCGACTGCCCTGGCTAAACTTACTGCTGCTGCTAACGACCCCGACAGCAACACCCTGCCCGGGGCTCTGCCAGGGCTGCCCCAGTGCCAGCCTAGCCTGGGTGGGTTTTGGGAGAAGGACCCCTGGGGTGCCCTGGTCTGGCAGCAGCGCCCAGGGGAAGTCCTGATGGCTTTAAATGCTTTTCAGTGCACCAAAATTCTGTAATTTACCCCAAAAGTGCCTGGTCTGGCTCTGGCACATGGGAAAGGACTTCAGCATCTCATGGTTTAACATCTTCATTTTCACGCTGCTCGTGGCCCAGCAGTTTCTGCCCAACTCCTTGAATTGTTTGACTTGAGGGAGTATTCAATACCCTCCTTGTTGTTGTCTCCCTTTCAGGGAGTGGGGGGAGACGATTGTTTCCTCTTTTCACAGGCAGGTTTTTCATTCATTTCCCTGTTTAAAGGGCACCAATGTAAGGAAGTCCTGAGCCTCCCCTACAGAGAAGAGGCCAAAAATCAGCACAGAGAAGGTGCTGCCATGGGGAGCCCAACTACCACAGCCTCTGCTAACCAACCAATGGGGTGGGCAGCAGGCCCTGGGCTCATGAAAACCCCAATCATGGGGGGCTGGGGTGAGCCCCCTACGTGGATCAGGCTTCCCGAGTCCACTCATGTCACCCCTTGAGCTGATGCCATGTTTGGGTCGGCCCTGCGTGTTTCCAGTGCTTGGGGTCAGTGTTGAGCTGGGCAGGGACCCGCAGGCACCGGGCAGGGACATGTGGCCACCAGGCAGGGACACGCGGCTCCTGCTGCCGAGGAGCCTTTCCCGGGGGTTGGGGTGGGTGGCTGCCTCTGTCTCCCCTCCCTGAGCAAACCCCGCGGCCGAGACCCACGGGGGCACCTTGGCAGGTGTCACCCCAAAGCAGCCCCTTTGGAGGACGCTCGGACAGAGCCCCGGGGGCGCAGTTGAGGGCTCCCTCCTCCCGCCCCGGGTTTCGGTGCTTGGGCAGCCCCGGCGCGGGGGCGGCTGTGCGAGGCGGGGGCCGCCCGCTCCCCCCGCCCATTTCCACGCTGACACCCGGCACCTCCGGCAGCTTCTCCCCCCCGCGTTCCGGCGGGGCCGAGGCGGGGCCGGACGCGGGGCGAGGGGCGGCAGCGCTGGGCGGCGGAGCGGGGGTTGCGCCCGCCCGGCCCTGCCCGCAGCTCTGCCCGGCGAGCGGGAGGCACCGGCAGCGCGGAGGCGACGCAGCCGCATCCAAAATGCTTCTAGGTGGGTGAAACGCAACTTTCCCGCAGCCCCATCTCTCCTCGTTGCCCCCCTTCTCTCTCCTCCCATCGCCTCCTCACCCCCGTCTCGCCGCTGGCGGAGCCGCTGCCCGGGGCAGCGGGAGCCCGACGGTGCAGCGGGACCGGGTCAGCCGCGGGGCTCCGGGGCCGGGCGGGGGTCGGAGGGACGGTGGGGTTGGCGCGGGGGGGATCGGGGTATAGCCCCGCCACTGTCCCGGGGCTGCTCCGGCCGTGATTCGAGCGCTCCCGGCTTCTGCTGAGTTCCTTCAGATGGGGAAAAGGGCACTAAATCAGGGTCGAGGCTGTTCTTTATAGACAGAAACATACCGAATTGGTTCTTATTTTGCTGGTAGCTATGTTCAGGCTGTGCGTGTCTACGTCTCTTCACTTGGAGATTTTGGCCACAAACTTAACTCTGAATAGTGAAACATTGAGGTGGGTTATTTACTCCCGGGAATACGCGGTACTTGAAGAGTCTGGGCTTGTAGCGAGGGGCTAGGAATGGGCTCGGCATCAAACTCAAATATTGATTCACCTGTGGGGTCCCCATCTTTCTCGCAGCAGGGCTTGGCAGCCCACATTACCCTCATGAGATTTTCTTGTTTCTAAGCAAATCATGTCGTTCCCATTCCCTATTGCCGCCCTGCCTAAAACACCCGTTAAAGAGCTGTTATTGTTATTTGCATCAGCTGAGGCTGTACCCTACACCCACAAAATGGTCCCTCCCTGCCCAGCACACAGGCAGCCTGTTCCCTCGGCTCCCAGCCTGCTAATCCTAATTACTTACGGGATTCAAGCTGAGTTTGACTCACTGCATCTTATTGATTTTTCCCAGGGCTGCAAAAAGAGGAGGGAAAAGGTTGTGTGCTGACGGGGCTGGATTTTGCCCTTGCTCTTTATCTGGGTGTCAGCTCCAACTTGCGTTTCTGCTGCGACTGTGATGCAAATGTTTTGGTGCTTTTTGTGGGAAATGAGGCTGCGGGGAGCGGCCGGCAAGTGTCCTGGCGAGGGCGGCCAGGTGGCTGGTGGTGGAGCTCCGTGGCCATCGCGGGCTTGAGGAGCGGAGCAGCGGCAGCAAACAGAGCATGACGCTGCTCTTGGACCCGTTTCACGTGGATTCAGGGCTGGTAATTTTAGTGGTTTTGGTGTTATCAGCACTAACTTCGTGGCAGGCGCTGGGGAGGGAGCGTGGCCCTGGCCGCTGGCAGCAATGGGTCCGGCACATCCCTGCGGGCAGCGGCGCCGCTCCTCTCCATGCGTGTCCATACGTGTGTGGTTGCACATCCCTGTGAGCACAGGCACGTCTGCAGGCTGCCGTGCACTCGCTTTCCTCTGGTAACATGTCACTGGTGTGTGCTTGTGGGTGCCTCTGGCTGCTGGAGCCAGGAACACGGATGTCATTGGTCTGGCACATCGGTCAGGGCCGCGCTGAGGTGCCCGCGTTGGGGTGGCTGCAGCCCCAGCTGTCTCCCATGGATCACTTTAATTTTTCTAATAGTTTGAAACACAATCTTTTCTCCAAGCTGTCTTTCCCTGTATCTCTGGAACGTGTAACACTACTCGGGATATTTATCTGGAATACTTGTCAGGCAAAGCAGGTTTAAAAGACAAACAAAAACCAACAGCAGAGCTTGCTTTTCACGTTGTGGTCTCAAATGTGGAGGAAATCTTGAATAGACACTAAGGCTTCAATTTTGACCCCGCAGTGCTTTGGGCTTGCTGGCAATCCTGTGCTGGGACCATGTAACTCTGGGTGGAGGAACGTGATGGTTGTATAGTGCTTGCATGGTGATTCCAGCCCTCTGGAAGCTGTGGGGGGTAATGGTGAGGGGAGCCTGGCCCCACTCAGCCGCGGATTTGGCTTTGGGGCTCCTTTGGCAGATGGTGGGACGGAGCTCTCCCTGCAGTTGTTTTGGGTGAATTTTCCCTGTAAATGCAGCGGTTGTTTTTATTATTGGGGCTTGCTCCAAGCAATGTCCTGGGGGAAACATCTGTCCCCTGGTTTCAACCCTGAGTTAAACCTGGTGGGGGGGCACAGGGGGCTCCGACCTCCTCCAACAGCCTCAGCCTACCCTTCAGAGTATTTTTAGACCAAGCTGTCATCTAATCTTGACCTCCAGGATGATGTGGGCTAGAAAATATCACTGCATCTCCAGCATCAAGCCGAGGGTATAATTCACAAATCTCTTTAGCCCATTTTTAATTATGCCTCACCTGCAATAATGAATTTCTAACAAGTATTTTGAGCAAACATGGACTTATTTTTGAAGTTTCTTGGTGCTGATGCTCCCGGCAGGTGCTGCCAGCACCGATGCTTTGATGGTCTGTTCCAGCACCCACCTGATGTCCTCGAGCTTGTAATGACTGCAGGGGCTGGGGATTTAGCAAATTGCTTTTTTTTGCCTTTCCTGAGCGGGATGTTGGAACAAGTGGGCTGGCTGCTCCCACTCTCTGCCGGAGTGATTATATTAGCGTGGCCTGGGTAGGAGTGGCGGAAATTACAATGAAATACTAGAGGTAGGAAATAAAAATCTAATTAAAAAATAATGACGGATGTGTGTCATCTTCCAAACCCTGATCATGACAAGCCTGGCTGTGGGGCAGCCGTGGTGGGGGCTTACACACTTCAGCCTGTCGGCGCAGCCTTGATGGAGCTGTGCTCAGGGAATAATGCTGGGAGGAGAGAGCAGGTGGGGGGAGGCAAAGGGCTATGAAACTTAAGAGGGGGAATATGTGAGTGGATTGGGGTTTAAAAGCCCTCTTGGCCCCTCAGGACTTGCTCCCCTGAAAATGGGGTAATTCCCCTTTTCTCCCTTCCCAAGCAAAGCTGGGGCTGGCTGGAGCCCACGTGGTTTCACTGCTTCGAGGGGTGCTGGGGGCAGCTGTGGCACAGTCACGTGCAGTGGTTTGGGCGTCGCTGTGGTGGTCTGTGTGCATCGCTCTGGCACGTCTGGGATGGCACCACTGAGAGGGGATGGCCGCCGGCCTGGAGCCTGGCTCTGCCACCGACCTGCTGGGTGGCCCTGGCCATGTCCCTTATCCTCTCTGAACCTGTCTGTCTCCTCGAGGCTCTTCTCGGCTCTCCGGGGGCTCGGTGCCAGCCCAGCCCCGGCTGTGCGAGGGAGGTACCTGCCTTCAGGTGCTTCAATAATAGAAATCATTAATTTTCACTGCTAATGGAAGAAATGCTGCTCTGTGAAAAATGTGCGTTGGCTTGGAGGCAATTCAAAAGGCTGGTGGAGACGGGAGCCCCTAATTTGTTCCAAATTGGTTATTTCACTGGAATGGTGAGAAAGCATCAATCTGAGGAGCTTTTCTCCCTTTTCATTTCTGTCAGCCGCTCCTTGGCTGTAATGAATTGGACTTGGCTGTAATTTGTACGATTTATACAGTGCCCAGAATAAAGACTAAACTGATCCGGGGCTCTGGTGCCCCTCTGAGCCCTCAGTCTCTTGAGAAGACCCTGACCTCTCCCCCACCACCCGGGGAGGGATGGGCAGGGCTGTGGGCAGTGGATCCCAGATCAGGGTTCAGTGTTTGCCACCTCCTTTTCACAGCCCCTGGGTCAAGATGAGCCCAGATCCCTCCCGAGCCCCTTGGTACCTGTGGCAGAGGTGGTTGAAGTCTCTGCTGGGGGAGGCATCACTAAATGCTGATTTTTCAGATCATTACCTGGCAGATAGGGAGAGCTGGGAATTAAAATCCAAAGGCAGTTGGACTCGATGTTCGTGGACAGGGGGAGGAAAAGAGGCTTGATAGAGCAAGACCCATGTCCAGTTTTGCTCCTCAGCAGCTGTTTTTGACATCAGTGGTGTGGGGTGATTCTCCCTATGGCTCTTGGGGAGCAGGATGCAGCCGAGTTGCCTCCCAAGGACCAGGTGCATGGACTGGAGGGAGCCCAGAGAGGGAGATCACCCTGTCCCTGCTTCTGCTCCTTCACAAAAGGGCTTTGCCCTTCTCAGCTGCTGCTCTGAGGAGCCTCAGCCCAGAGCTGGGGTCGCCTGCGGGGAGAGATGAGCATGACCCCCCCTCCCCAGCCCAGTAATCCTGTTGTGGCCATGTCCAGAGTTTGCAGGGATGTCATTCGAGTTTATTTCAAGGCTTGTTCCCTGCCAGCTGCAGTCACGCAGCTGAAGGTTGTGACAAGGCTGTGCAGGGGAAGGAGGCACGAGGCAGCATCCTGCAAGCTGACGGTGGCTGGGAGATGGGGGGGGTTCCCATATCAGCTGCTCAGAGGGCTTCTTCTCCAGCAGCACCCAATGGTTCCCTCTCCATGGCCCATTACCCACCCAGGCTCCTCCACAAGGACCTGAATGTGCTGGAGCCAGGCCCTCTGTGCCCACAGCAGTGCTGGAAGGGCCCCCCCGGCAGAGGAGGAACAGCCCCCCCCAAGCACCCTGAGTTGTGTGGGAGAGCTGGGACACAGCAGGGAAATACTGGGGTCCTCCAGCATGTGCCCCATCCCCTTCCCTGCGTGGGAGCACCTTCTCTTTCCCGTGTCCCTCCAGTCTCTGCAGATCTTGCAGGAGCTGTCCTTGCCAGATCTGCCCATCCAGGCACCAGCCCGGGGGCTGCAGGAGTATTTTTAATTTGGCTGAGCTGACACGGTGCCGGGTGCTCTCTCCCACACGAGACAGCGGCTCCTCTCTGCCTCCCCCCTCTGCCACACACGGCAGAGATTGAACTGAGCTGTCACCACCTTCGGGTGCGAGGGATGCGGCCGGGCAGCTCCTGTGAGTCCTCCCTCCCATGCATCCTCCCAGTTCATTTTGGGGGCTGTCACAGCCAGGGTTTTGGGTGCAGAGGGGGAACAGGGACCTGCAGGGTGCTGCCCCATCCTCTGTGATGGCTGGGGATGGGGGCTGGTGGAGCCAGGCACCACGGGGTGGGTGAGCAGGAGAACCAGGGGCTGTGTGGGGATGGGGCTCCCTGGGGTCAGCAGCTTCGGGAACACCAGAACCTCTGCTTCCCTGCGTGAAGAGTGTGCGTCATCCTCCAGAGCCTGACTGGCTTAGAGCAAGAATGGAAACAAAATCTCATAAATATCTTTGGACTCAGGGATTTAAAATCTTTTGGGGTAATATGGCAGCATTTGGTCTCTTCTGTTCACCTCCTTACAGATGTAATGAGAAACCCTTGGGAAACCCAACCATGGATGTGGGGCTGGAGTGCTGGCAGGAGTGTCAGGGACTGGCCTGGAGCATCCCAGTGGGAGCCATGTGCTTGGGGTCTGCTCCAGCCACCAAATGGGTGGGACTCCAATGGAAAACAGGGCTCAGATAGAAACTGTGGCTCAAGGCCGTGGCTGCCCTTGTGTTGTGCAGATGACGGATGTGCTGGTGCAATGGGGCACCTGCCTGCCCAGCTCCCAGACTTCATACAGCAGGGAAAAATAGCAATGATTGGCTCAGGCCAAGGCGGCTGCTGCTGCACGGGGGTAAACAGGAGTATCTGCACTTCAGTTCCTTTAGGAAGGACATCTGATATCTGGCAGGGATGCGAGGGCAGGGTGCTCGGCAGGGTCAGGGACATCCTGCAAACACACCCATGTTAAAGCTGGAGGCTTCCAGCAGAAATGGGCATGCTGGGCAGAAGGGATCAGTGAGTTCAGCCATGCTGCTGGCACAGAGCAGGCAGAGGGTGTTCCTGACTGGAATCCACCGGTCCTGCTGGTGGATCCCAGTGCAGGGGCTTGATGGGGTCCCCATGGGAAGCGGGGTTGGCCCCAGCCACTGTTCACTTGGGACTGCTGACCTTTGCAGTCTCGCTCCGAATGCAGGGGATGCAGTAGGCTCCTGCCTAAAAACTCATTAAAAAGGCTCAATCCTCTTTTCTCGAGGCATTAGCACAAGAATAAATCGGGCATATTTTCACCCTGAGAGCCAGCTTTGGTTTCACTAGCTCCTGCTCTCATTAACCCTGGGCTAAGGTGGCCAGGCAGGAATGTCCCCAGAGCAGGAAGAGCCTCTTGCCCGGGGATATGTGGAGGAGCCTGAAGAGAGGAATTCACCGGAGGCTGCCAGACCCCCCTGCTGTGGAGCCAGCCGGAGCCAGGTACAATGCAGCCCCTAATCCAGGCACATTCCGGTGGGCCACATCCCTCCTCATACCCTGACTCTGCAGGGGGAGTCGGGGTGGGAGCATCCTTCAGCTCCCAGGCACAGGGTCTGTGCTGGGGAACAAGGAGTGGAGTTCCTATCAGGGGTCCTGCAGGACACTGGTGTCCTTTGGGATTTCAGTGTCCTCAGGAGCATCGTTTGGAGGAAAGCAAAGGTGGCACAAAACCCTGTTTCTGGAAGAAGTTGAGGGGCTCTAAATCTCACCTGCATTTAGTTCTAAAAGAAAGTGTTTTGGGGGACGAGAGGAGCCCCTGTGCTCACTGGGGAGCCCCGAGATGAGAGGGTGGGTTTCAGACCCAGCCCTGCAGCAATGGACCAGGAGTATGGGTAAACAGCAACACGTTGTGCTGTTGGACCCGCATCCTGCCGAATCTCCGCGTCTGGGGGTCGCTCTGCCCGTGCGCGGGGCACTCGCATCCCGGCTCTGCCCAAACCCGGGGTCACCGCTCCTGGCTGGACGCAAACGTGGGGATCCCTGGGGGGGGGGTTCCTGGGCGCTCAGTGCCCACCTCTCCTCGCACCTCGGGTGGGAAAAAAAGGCGTCCCGGGTGCAGGTGAGCCCGCAGCGGGCGCAGCTCCGTGCGCTCCCCCTCCCCAAGGGGGGACCAGCGCCCGCGGCGCGGCTGCTGCGCCCGCTGTCCCCGCGGCCCAGCCACGGCCACGCGGCCTTCCCGGTGCTGGCCACCGCTAGTGGCCACTGCCGCCGTGGGCTGCCGGGAGCATCCGTGAGCCCGGCGGTCCTCGCAGCAAGATGGCTGCTCCCGTGCTCCCGTGAGCCGGCGCCCGCCGCAGGCTTTGTTCCCGCAGCCGCCGCGCTTCGGGGGTGCGGGGTGCGGGGTGCTGCTGCCGCCGCCGCCGCCGCCTGCGCCTCCTGAGCACCTCGCTTCGTTTTGTTTTATTTGTGGCTCGGCGTTGCTGCTTGGCTGGGTTGGGTTTGGTTTTTTTTTTTTTAAAGTAGGTTTGGGGTTTTTTTTAAGTAGATTTTTTTTTTCCTATTTAAAAAACAAAATCTGGGAAGTTTGCAAGGCCCCCCCCCCCCCCCGCCCCCCCCCACCCCCCCAAAGCTTATGGCGGCCTTTCCATGGTACGTATATGTGGGGGTGGGTGAGCGGGGTGGGCACGCTGGGCTGGGCTGGGCGCTGGGGATGCCCCGCTCACCCGCAGCCGGGGCTGATGCGCCGGGGACGAGGCTCGGGGCAGCAGCTTGTCCTCTCGCAAGTGAATCCCGATCCTGCCCAAACTTCCCGACCGGGGGGAGAAGCAGGCTGGTGTGGGGACGGGAGTGTCACCCCCATCTCGAGCTGCTGCCGAGTCGCCCAGGATGTGCTGCTCTTCCCCGTGGGCAGCAGCAGTGAGGGGTGCTGGGCTGGTGCCAGGACTGGTTCTGGAGCACCACGGGTCATGCGGGATGGGGTGCTGCGGTGCTCTGCTCCATCCCGAGTTCCCCCTGACTCCATGCACCCCACACACTAATTGCTACCTTTTTTTTTTTTTTCCAAGGCAGCAGTTTTTGCTGGAGCGAGTGCTGGAGGGTGGACTGTGCTGGATGGGGGTGGGAGTGAATGGGGTCAATGGCAGGGAGAGAGCAGAGGAATCCACTCCCTGGGGCCATGCACTGTCCCACTGCAGCTGGAGGAGCTCGGTGCCCCGCTGGCACTGGGATGGGGCTGCTGTACCAGGCAGCTGCGGTGCTGGTCACTCCAGGACCACCTGCCAGCATTGCCCAGGGCACCTCATGTGAAGCCCAGCACCTGTGGGAGTGGGCACTCACAGCACTGGGAGTTTGGGGTGTTGCTCTCATGCCTAAATTGTGAGGGTTCCCCCTGTTCCCCAAGGGCTGTGGTAATGGCTTTGGTTTGGGACGTTTGTTCTTCAGAAAAAACCCCAAGTTCCTCTTGGGTTTCTCAGCAAGTCACATGGACTGATGGTATTTCCCAGCTTTGCTGCTGCTGAGTGTCCATGTTCTTTCCATTTTCCTCTGCATTTTGGTTCTATCCCTTCCTCACCATGTGCTACATTCTTGCTCTTCCTCTTCCCACCACTTTATCAAGGCTCAGTTTGGGTTTTCAATCCAGTTCATGGAGAAATGTGAGAATTGGACTGAGTGGGGCTGAAATGTAGGTAAGGGGTCAAGTGAATGCTTAAACCCTGCAGCCCCTGGTTTGGTTACGTGGGTAAGTGCTTTGCAGCCTGGAACTCAGTAGATATTCGGGAGCCTGGGCTGGAGCAGGTTGAGTGTGTCACCCCCTGGGAGGGATGCTGGCTGGCACTGACTGTGCAGAGCACAGCCCCACTGCCATGGGACCAGCCATGGCTTCAGCAATTCCCTGGGATAGAGACAAGCCAGGCAGGGCTGAGAGCACACACACGTGTGCTCACAGGCACTTGTGTCTGAGCTGTCTCCCAGTCACCCTCATGCAGCTCCAGAGCCCTGGCACTCACCGCCACTGGCAGGTGCTGCTCCTCTGGGGCTGAATGCTCCTTTTTGGGTGTTTCATCCAGCTCTGAGCCTTCCTCACCTTCCCTGTGTCAGCGCAATGGGAAGGGCTGCTCCGGAGGGAAGTGTGTGGGTGTCCCTGTGGCGATGGGACTGTGTGTGCGTGCACCAGTCCCACCAGTGACACCGAGAGCTGCCGGTGATGCCGGCACTCAATGGGATGCCCCTGCATGGTGCTGGGGCTGTCACATAGCCTGGCCTGCCCTGAGCACCGCTGTCACCACCGCTGTCACCACACCACCATCGCCATGCCACCACAGCCCTTGGCTGAGCCCTGGCTGAGGTTTGCAGGGCCCTAATCCCTTTCCCTTGTGTCTCTTTCATCTCCAGTCGGACCAGGAGAGTGGTAATAGACCTTCTTACTAAATTAAATGTGCAGGCTGCTCCTCAAGGCACGGTGCGGTTCAACCGTAGCGTTTGATTTCCCAGCCACAGCAGTATGGTGCCTCCAGGGAAAAAGCCGGCTGGGGAAACTTCCAATTCCAATAAAAAGTGTAAGCGCTATTTCAATGAGCACTGGAAGGAAGAATTTACCTGGCTGGAGTTTGACTATGAGAGGAAACTCATGTTTTGCGTAGAGTGTCGGCAGGCGCTGGTGAAGAACAAGCACGGTAAAGCGGAGAACGCCTTTACCGTGGGCACGGACAACTTCCAGCGCCACGCGCTGCTGCGCCACGTCACCTCCGGCGCCCACCGCCAGGCGCTGGCCGTGAACCGTGAGCAGCTGGCCTTTGAGACCCGCGTCCACGGCCACCCCGAACTGCGCTCGGTCATCAAGGTGGAGGTGAACCCGGCGAAGGTGGCTGTCCTCACCACCGTCTACTGGATGGCCAAGGAGGAGATCCCGGATGAGAAGTGCTCCTCCCTGCTCAACTTCCAGAAGTTCAACCTGTGCCAGGCGCTGCTGGCCTCGGAGCACAGCGAGTACTACCACCCCGGCAGCGTCAGGGAGATGCAGGTGGGTGTGTGGGGCTGGGGGTCTGCTCCTGTGTGATTTCCAGCCTGTGCTGTGCAGCCGCTGCCTTCGGCAGAGCCAGCAGGGTGGGTGTCTGTGCCCACCAGCTGCACGGGAGCTCCCTGTGCCTGCCATGCTGCTTGCAGGATGAAAGCTCCGGAGTTCAGTTAGCACACGGGCACTGTGGGTTTTTCCTCTTTTGCCCTAAACTGAGTGCCCAGGAAGATCAAGCAGCCAGAGAGTTTAGAAAGGATTTTCTGAGTTTTACAAATGCTTCATGCCTGCTAAAATCAAATTAAATTTTTAGTGAGTCTTGGCCATTTGCCAGGATCTTCAGCTCTCTGCAGAGCCTTATTTTGCTGCAGATAGACTAAACCCACTAATTAGGTTTCCCAGCCTGTGGTGATCCTTACAGCACTCACATACACACACACACACACACAGGAAGTTTCCCCTCCAAACTGGGGCATGTGCCTGAAATGGGGGAAAATAAGTAAAGAAGGAAAAGGTGCTGCAGAGTTTTGCTGTTGCTCCTGCCTGTGCTGGGCCAGTGAAGCACTGATGGAACTGCTGGAGTTGAACTGAGCAGGCGAGTTGCCAGTGTCCTGCCTTGTGGCCGGCACAGGCAGCGGCTCGGGAATGGGGTGCTGGGGGCTTGTGTCTTGGTGCTGCTGGTGGTGTTGGGTCCTGCTGTAGCTTGTGGAGCTCTGACCCCCAGCTCAGGGCAGGGCCCCTCAAGCTCTCAGCAGCTTCACATGGTGCTCGGGCTGCCAGACAGGGGTGGGAGGAGACAGTTTATTATAGGGAAAAGGAAAGTGATTTCCAGCCTGTGTGTGCAACTTGCTTTTCCCTGGCTTGGGCCCTCGTGCTGCTGCAGGAGCCCACGGGTGGGAGCCCGGCCGCTTGCTGTGTGCTGGGGGCTGTGCGTCTCCTGCTGCCTCTGAACCTCATTTATGTTTCTTTCTCCCTCCCTGTGCCCCTCCTTCAACTGGCTCAGGCAGCCATCGCCAAAGTCCTGCACAACGAGGACAGGCACAGGATCAAAGCCTCGCCGTTTGTGGGGCTGGTGGTGGACGAGACGGTGGATGTCCTGGAGCACCGCAGCCTCGCCGTGTTCACCACGACTGTCTCCCCCTGCAACGGGCAGACCTCCACCGCCTTCTTGGGCAGCTTTGAGCTGCCCGCCGGGGAGCCCTCCACCGTGGCGGGCAAGGTGGGTGAGGTGATGCGCTCCTTCGGCATCCCCACCATGAAGCTCACCTGGCTCAGTGCCGACAGCACCTCGCTGGTGGCCGAGCGGCTGAGTGGGGTGGGGACCGCGCTAACCTCGCTCTGCCCGCTCCTCACTGAGATGCACTGCCTGTCCCACGGCAGCTCCCTGCTGCCAGCTGAGACCATCGGCACCACTGAGTACCTCCAGAAGTACGAGACCACTGTGGATGCTGTGTACAGGCTCTACTCCAGCTTCCGGGGGGAAAGCGATGGTCTGCGGGAGCTTCGGAGCGTCCTGGACCTTTGTGAGATAGACCTCAGGAGCCCCAAAGCCATCCACTGGACTTCTATCTTCCCAGCTGTGGAAGCCATTGACTCCTCGTGGCCCACACTGGTGCTGCTGCTGGAGAGCGAGGCGGAGCACTCGCCTGTGGCCCGTGGCCTCTGCGAAGAGCTCAAGAAGTTCCAGTTTGTGGCCTTCACCAAGATCCTCCTGGATGTCCTCCCCATATTCCAGAAGCTCAGTCGCTTCTTCCAGATCGAGGACTTTGACCTTTCCATCCTGAAGCCCGTCGTCTCGGCCACGGCCACCACGCTGCAGGCCCAGCAGAGCACCAGCGGCCAGAACCTCCAGGAGTTCCTCAGTGAGATGAACGAGCACCCGCGGGACGGCCGGGAGGGCGAGAGCCGCCTCTACTACAAGGGTATCGAGCTGGCCAACTGCTCCCAGGTGCACCTGAAGCACTTTGAGCACTTGAAGGAGACCTACCTGGAGAGTGTGCGGGGCAACCTGCTGGACAGGTTCCCCACCAGCGTTCTGGAGGCCATCAGCTCCTTCTCAGCCATTTTCAACCCCAAGTGCTACCCCCAGTCTCTGGAGGACATTGGCAGCTACGGGGTCAGCGAGCTGAATTTCCTGCTGCAGGCGTACTCGCGGGTGGTGGTGAGCGAGAGGGCCCTGAGCGACTTTCCCCTCTTCAAGCGCATCGTCTTCAGCCTCAGCCAGCTCTCCTTCAAGGACCTCTGCGTCAAGCTGGTCTACAGCAGCTCTGAGATGCACGAGCTCTTCCCAGACTTTGCTGTCCTGGCGGCCATCGCCCTGGCCTTGCCCTTGGGCTCGGCCCTTGCCGAGAAGATCAGCCGGGGCCGGGAGCTGCTGAAGCGCAGCCGGTCGCGCCGGACGAAGGACGAGGGGCTCTCTGACCTCATGAAGATCGCCATCGACGGGCCGGCCATCAGCGAGTTTGACTTTGCGTTGGCCATCGAGTACTACGAAAGCATGAGGGAGTCTGGGTTCATCATGACGCAGGTGAAGTGAGCATGGCCAGTGAGGGCTGAGCCCTCGGGCGGGAGCCGGGGCCTGCAGGCAGTGCCCAGCACCAGCTCAATGCTGCATTTCCACGTCGCTGGTCACTGCGGGTGGATGGTGACCTGCTCCGTGCTGGGAAGAGGAAACAGGATCCTTCACAAAGCCATGCTGGTCCTATGACCACCCCTCCCTCATCCCCCAAGCATCACCCAGAATTCAAAATCCTGGGGCCACCCGAGTTCCCAAATTGCAATGATTTTTCTCCAACAGTTTGTCATTATTTTGTTTTAGGGATAGGAAGGCAAATCTTCTCTCGAGCTCAAATGTCATGTTGCCTTTGCACAAAGATACCCAGCAGCTTCTGCTTAATACTCTGCAAAAATAATAGATTTCTGTTGTTCTGGAGCCTCGAGAGCAAATGCAGAAAAGGCAGCACATCCTCCCAGCCTGGAGTCGACCCCGACATGCCTGGCGGTGTCGTGTTGGTGTTCCTTGTGCACAGCACAGAGTATTTTTAGCAGTGGCATCAAGTCATGATCATTTCAAGAGCAAGAGATTTAGGGAATGATATTGTAATGGCCGAGGAAATATAACTTTAAATGCGTCATTGTGTACATATGTGTATGTGTGTATATATATAAATATATATATATAAATATATGTATTAAAAAGGTCTAACTTAATTTTCCTAGTGCTTAAAGTACAAAGATATATAAAGGGACTTTTTTTGCAAGGACAGAATAAATTATGATCGGCGTCCAGAAATGATCAGTAGTGTATTTCTGGTCTTTCCAAAACGTCCACATGTCCTGGCTTTCCCCTTGCACCCTGAGCTCTCGGCAACCTGCTGCCCAAGAGAAAGTCCTTCAACACCTGCTTTTGAGACCATCCAGAGGTGTTCAGCTTGTATTCCTCCCCTGAAGTGTTACTCTCTTTATCCTGAGGTGAGCAGAGCTGTTGGTGCCCATGGTGGGCAGGGGCTTGGGCACCTCTGCCCTCAGGTCTGGGGGTGCTGGCGCGGTGGCTGAGTGGGGCTGGGGTGCTGCGTGGTGTGTTCCAGCATGACAGGGCTCTGCTGGTTTTGACTTGGAGGGCTGTTTCCTTCAGATCTGACTGATTCTAATCAGCAATAAACCCAATGCAGCAGCCCGAAGCATCACCTCAGGGTTCTCTGCTGGAGTTGTCAAAAGCTGCCCCACCTGCTCCCCCATGTTCTGGTTGCTCTGGGAGTCCAGTGTGTTGGAATCTGTTTGTTACTGGTCTGGATCTCAGAGGTGCCTGGGCTGCGCTGGTGCTGCTGTTGTGGTCCAGTGTTGTGACTGGGTGTTTCTCCTCTTCTCCACCCCTCAGCCTTTGGCATTGAGGAGCACACGTGTCTCCCGGGAAGCCTCCTGGAAAGAGCTGGAGTGAGTTCAGCCCGTGCTTGGTCAGAGGCAAAGTTTTAAAGCCCTGTGTAAGGATTTGGAGACACCACCAAAATTTGCTGAGAACACCTCCCTAGCGGGAGGGAGCCAGGCTGCCTCCGTGTGAATAAACAGCTCCGTCTCCATCTGGCCTGGGCAGACTCTGCACCAGATGCTCTCTGAGGCAGCAGCGTCTGCGGAGATGGGTCCTTGGCAGACTTGTGTTTGTATGAGAACCTGCAGCGTTGGCCCTGCTGCCTTCAGAGGCAGCTCTGGGAGGTTCACATGCACGGGGTGTCAGAGCACAACAGTTGCTCTGCTCTGCCTTGCAGGGACCAGGAGAAAACCTGCTGCAGGTGTGTGTTCAGTGGCTGTGTGGAGCGAAGGGTTGGGGAACAGGCTGGGGACTGTGTCCATGCACGGTCTGGGGGACTTGGTTAAATGTAAGGCTGAAATACACCTTTAAATTCCAAGGGACCCCTCTGAGAGTCACTTGTCTGCAGGACAGGAACTGGGCTGAGCTCCAGATAGAGGATGTGCAGGATCTGATGGCTCTGGCTGAGCACCGGGCAGAGGATGTGCAGCACCATAGCAGTGACGTTGTGGGCTTTGGCATCTCTTGGTCAGGCCTGGATGCTACCTGTGGAACTGGGGGGGGTCACAGACTGCAGCAGGTGTTTGTGCTGGGAACACGGGGTTCCTGCACTCCCCTCCTTGCATCAACCCCTTGGAACGCTCCACAGGGCCTGGAGCACTTCCCATCCTGGCAGGACCTGTGGTGCTGAAGCAGTAGCGTTTGCTGTGGCCGTGGGGGCTCCTCTGCCAAAACAGGGGGAGACACAGAGCAGGTGCTGTGGCAGAGGACACCCCACTCCGGAGCTGCAGGCTGAGCGTCTGGGGATGCCATTCACCAGCACAGCCCAGCCCACCCCTGGCCGTGCTCGTCACCTTGGGTAAGGTCGTGTCATTCTATACAGACCTGGGGCTCTGCCACTCTCCTCAAAGCAAATCCCTGTAATTGAGTGTCTAATTAATACCTAAAAATACCGCCCTCAGCTGCTGCCGGAATCTGCCCTGCAGCAAAGGTAAGGCAGGACCGGCAGTGCCGTGGCCCTGTAACCTTGGGAAGGTGCCCCAGGAGCATCATGTGGGTGCCCCAGTGGAGTGCTGTGGCATTCTGGGCAGCTTTGCTGGCACTGGGGTGGCTTCAGCCCTTTTCCTGCTCCCGAGGGTCTTGTCTGCTTCAGGGGCAAAGCCAGGGGGAAAGGTCCTGACCCTCCAAAGGGTCTCACTGGGATTTCTTGGCTCTCTCCAACCACCTGGTTTATCCCAGCCCAGAAATATGTTTAATCCACAAATCTGAGCTCAAGGATGTACCAAAGAGGTTGGTGTATCTTGTCTGTGCTGTTGTGGGCAGCTGCTGCTGTGGGTGGTGGCTGTCCCTGGGACTTTGTGTCCCCTCAGCATCCCCCCTGTGCCTGCCCAGTGCAGGAGTTGCTCCCTAGGGAGTGAACCCCTCAACTAAGCTGCAACATCCCTTTATGTGGTTACTGATGTTGGGGGAGGAGACAATCGCCTGCCCTCTTGTTCTTCCCAGATATGTATATTTACATGTACATATATTTTATGTTTTTAAGGCCAGTGCAGTCAGTGCAAACCACACTGACAGTGGTGAGCAGCAGCCCTCGTGATCCAGCCCCAAATGCCTTCACTGCTGCTCTCTCATGGGGCCGCGTGTGCTGGGGGGTCCTGGGGCAGCTCCCACGGCGCCGGCTGGGCCGTCTCAGATGATTTGATGCAGAAACACTGTTTCACGCCTCAGAAGGTTAATTATGCACTGCTCACCCAGTCCTGCTCGCTGCTGCTCCCTCCTCATTGCTGCTGCTGCTGTAATGTTATTTATTTATTTTTAAGCAGTTTCACAGATTTCCCTTCTGGGCGACTCTGGAATTAACTCGATCAGTGCACGCCTGATGAAGCAAACTGTAATTCCTCCCCGGAGTCAGGCCTGGCTCGGGGATGGCTCCGGCGCCGTGGCAGAGCCGCCGCGTGCGCTCGCCCAGAAAGAGGTCGTTGGTGCCCGTGGGGCCGGCGGCGAGCGCTCGCTGCTCAGATCCAGGGGATCTCTCGAACTTTGAATTTCAGATTCGTGTCTCGGCTCCTGCACCAGCTGGGATTGGCGCAGGGTGGGTGCAGAGCAGAGTAAGGAGCAGCACCAGCCTGGGGTCCTTGTCCTGCACAACCAGTGTAGGGTGTAGGGGGCTGGAGGAGGGCTCAGGCTCGGCGCTCTCACGAAGAGGTGCTGGTGGTGATGGCTCCCAGTCACTGTTCCTGCTGTGGGAGCACCAGATCCCCCTGATACCCTCCCACAAGGAGTGTTCTCTGCTCTACTGGGGCGATGGGATGGGGTCACGCTGTGCTGTGGCAGGGGCTCCACGATGCCTTTGAGGTGAAGAAGAACCCAAAAATCAGAAAAACAAAGGATGTTGGCCTTGTGCAGGTTGAGAGACAGGGCTGTGAGTGGGCTGGAGGAGGCGTGAAGCCGTGTGGGATGTGAATGG
Organism: Neopelma chrysocephalum; assembly: GCF_003984885.1. NCBI lineage: Eukaryota > Metazoa > Chordata > Aves > Passeriformes > Pipridae > Neopelma > Neopelma chrysocephalum. The sequence continues at coordinate 196,979 of NW_020897819.1, read as the reverse complement.
GTTCTTCTGGCTCAGCGTTCTGAAACCATTTCTGATTTATTGTGTTTGATTAATTCATTTTTTTTATTTTAGCTTTTCCCCCTCCTCCCTCTCAGAGCTGGGCAGGGACCCCCTCTGCCACTCAGAGGATGCTTTGCTGTGCTCATCATCTGTGATGAGCCTGACTGGAAACCTGGGATAGGGAGCAGGCTGGAGACAGATCCCTCTGCTTGGCCTTCCTTCCCTCCCTCCCTCCCTCCTTCCCTCCGTCCCACGGGTGTTTTCTTTTTAGACAGAACATTATTAATAACCCCAGGCTATTTTTAAGTCGCACGCCGGTGCGCGTGGTTCGTTTGCGGGTGACGGGGAGCGGCGGCTGTAGCGCAGGAGCGGGGGCAGCTCAGCCTCTGCCCCTGGTCCTTCACCCACTGCCAGCAGCCAAAACCTCACTGGCCCCGGTGAGGAGCCCCCGTGGTGCTGTCGTGGGGGAGGCCAGGACTGCGTGGGCCCCGTGGGAGAGCCCAGGGAAGGGGCTGCTTCCCTGGGGGAGGTTTTGACACCTTGTGGAGGGTTCAGAGCGAGCTCCTGTGCGTGTCCACGCTCTGACGTGGAGGCAGCTGCATTCAGCTTCAAACTGGGCTGCTGGCTTTGAGCCTGAAAGACAGAGGAGTGCCCAGGGCCACCCTGGGCTGTGACCTTTCACTGAGGAGGGTCCATAGCACAGAGCAGATGTCCCCGCGTGCCGTGTCTCAGATGTCCGGTCTCCCCACTGCGAACAGGGACCCCCAGTGCTAATGCTGCTCTTTCCCTTTGCCTGCCCAGGTCCCTCCGGACACAGCAGCCCCCTCTTAGCATCATTGCCCATCCCTGGACGGCCCCTTCACCCCCCCTTGGACATCAAGCACTTTCTGACCTTCAGGCTCAACGGGACATCACCGCTCAACCTGTTCCCCAACTTCAACACGGTGAGTCCCTGGATGTGGGTGGGCATTGGCTGTTGGACCCCTCTTTCCCTGTAGCAGTCCCTCCTTTACATGGCACTGCTCCTTGAACCCCACCAGGTAGTTTCTGGTTTAATTCCCAGGGTCTTTGGCTGCTGGACACCAGTTCAACACGCCTGCCCTGCCCTTAGCTCAGAGCAATTCCTGCACAGCCAGCGCCTGTCGGTACCAGAATTAAAAACGTGGTTCATTTTAACCAAGATCAATTGAATTTTGCCCCTGGAATCAATAGTAATAAAGTAGCTCTGGAGAGCAGTTCATTAGTTGAAAAATAAATAAGGAAAAGGAAAGAAAGAGAGAGAAGGTGTTACAGATATGAGGAATGTGGCTGGTGCTGTGGGTGTTGGGGAGTCAGGGTGATAGGGGGACTGCTCCCACCCGAGATGTTCTATTAGACAGCTAAACCAACAGTGTGTCGGGTGTGCAGTGGTGTTTTCCCCATGCCATGCTGCTTCTCCAGGCTGGTCCCAGCCCTGAGGGGGTCTCCGTCCCCCTGAGCGCTGCCCAGCATTGCTGTGGGGCAGATTCTGCTTCAGGAAGGGCAGTGGGCCCCAGGGCTGCTCCCCCTCTCCCCTGCTGCGGCAGGGCTGGCGTTTCAAGGTTCAGAAAATGCCCGTGGTTTTCGCTGGTGATCCTGAAAGCGGGACTTTCCTGAGCCCCCTCCGTGCTCAATGGCCTTTTGTGAGTGGCATTGAGCTTAAACCTGCTCGGAAGGTGCAAATTATCGCCGAGATCTTCAAAGACGGCGCAGGAATTAAGCACAGGATTCCTGTTGCTGTTGAATGGGATTCAGGCGTCTGAGTCCCTTAAGCTCTTTTGAAGCCCCAGCCCAGCCTCTCCCTGGCTAATGAGCAGGAACACAAACACAGGACAGGAGGGGTTTTGATGCCATTACGGTTCCTGCTCTTTGTCTGGGCTCTTTTTTTAGTCACTGGAGTCAGGCGTGAACTTGACCCAGCGCCTGTTGTTCGCCCCCCTCGGCTCCCGCCTGCCGCTGCCTCGGCACGTGTTCGCCCTGGTTTAGTGCTTTAAAAAAATCAGTAGTTTGGAATATGAATCTGGTACTTGCTGGAGCCGCACAGTGTCGCACGGCTGCTGTGCTCCGTGGGGGCTCCTGCCGTGGAGGATGGGTCGGGCATGGACGGAGATGCCAGGGGAGGCTGTCACGGCTGTTCGGGCACCTGGAGTGAAGTGCTCTGAGCTCAGACCTGAGCCTGGCACGTGCTGTTGGCTGAGCAGTGCCAGGGCTGATGGTCCAGAACACTCTGCCCTCGGAGCAGGTCACGGGGCTCCCATGAACCCAGCAGATGTTTTACTCTGAAGGGAGCAAAACCCTTCCAAGCTGCCTGCTGCCACTCAGAGCAACAACCAGGAATAAAAACCCCTAACACAGCACAGGAGGCACGTTCCGTGCTCCAAAGGCCCTTCCCTGCTCTTGGGATGTTGCAAATCCCCAAGAGCCAGCAGCGCCTCGTAAAACTCCGTCAGGAGACACGATCTGAACGGATGCTGCATCCCTGTGAATTCCCAATCCTGACCTCAGGGGCCACAGGGAGCTCAACACAGGGATCGCTATTTATATCAACAGGAACATCCAGGGATAAATAAAGTAATGTGAGTCAATACAAATTGACTATAAAGCCGGGATCTTTATTCCCCAAGAGTGTGGTGCCCAAAGCCAACCTCTGTTGCTGGCTCCATTCTGCTGGAAACCACTGGGAAGCTCCTCAGCCTCCGGCTGTGGGTGCCGGTACGTACGGCGGTGGCACAGCCCCCACTGGCCCCGTGGGAGCTGTGGGGGATTTTCTGTATCCGAGGTATCTGTGAGGGTGTGGTTGAGGCCGGGACAGTCTCTGGCTGCATTTGTGTTCTCGTGCCAGCATCTTTCCTCTGCATCCTCCTTTGATCCCTGCCCTGCTCCTGCTGCGGTGCTTGGGGTGTGGGTGAGCCCACGGGAGCTGGTGGTGCTCCGTGGGAGCAACCGGTTGGGACCTGGTAGCTGACATTGCTGGGAAAGTTGGAGCCATTTTTCTTTTCTGAAAGAAGAGGTGGGTGTTTCTCTGGAAAACAAGTGCCATCCCCACAGCCCGTCAGCGTGGGGATGCTGCCAGCAGCACGTTGCAATGTTTGTCGTCAGGCGTGGAGCAGCATCTTGGCCATCTGTAGCTTCCTCCGGGTCTCTGCCGAACCCCAAATGCCTCTTCATTTATATGCCAGATAAGTGAGTAAAATTTCATAGCAAACAGGCACTTCATTAATCACCTGCTTTTACCATTCTGCTCACTCCTGGAAAGGAATTTGGGGTCTTGATAATGGCGCTGTTGTCCAGGCATGTGCCTCGAAGACTGATGCACCTGTCTCGGCAGCGAAATAGCTTTGCAGAGAAATACGATCGCTGAAAACCCCGGGCTCTCCTGACAGCAGGACTCAGATAAGATAATCTCCCTGTGCCACAGGCTAGGGAACAATAGTTGCATTATAGATTAGAGCCACGCTCAGACAAAGAGGTTATTCTTATGTTTTCTCCCTTAATAAATGCATTTTGTTTAAAACAATTATGGCTTTTGGAACCACTTTGGTGCCTGGGCTGCGGAATGAGGCCGAGCCTTGGGGTGAGGCAGGAGGACCAGGGGCTGGCAGTGGCCACATGCTCAGCCCCACTGTGTCCCTGGGCAGGCTGGACGATGGACAGTGCTCCTGGCAGGTCACTGAAGCAGGTCTGTGTGTACCCAGCCCAGTGAGTGAGTTGTCATCGTTGGGTTTGAGCAGGTGCAGTGCCCCAGAGCAGTGGGGTAGCCCAGAGGGGCTTTCACAGTCACTGTGCCTTGGGTGAGCTGTGTCCATGGCTGTGGGCACTGGTGTCAAACAGACCAGTAATTTGCCATCTGTGACACCAGTGTCTGGGGTGGGGAGGGACAGGGGACGTGGAGACACTGGGACAGACAGGGTCTCATCACCTCTGCCAGGCCACAGCTGACGTTCAGACCCTGTGAGTTTGGTGGATATAAGAATGCTTTAGCAGGACAGGAGCCAGTTTTGATGCACTGCCTCAGCAGCCACAGCCCCTCACTCCCAGTGTGAGCTCTGTGGTGTTGGCAGCGGCTCCTTGGGAGTGTGGCAGGCGTGGGGGTCACCGGGTCGTGGTGCCACGCCAGGGCAGCCATCAGGATGTGGCACCAAGCCACCCTCTGCCCTCCCTCCCCTTCCAGATGGACCCAGTGCAGAAGGCAGTGATCAGCCACACCTTTGGCGTGCCAGCCCCGCTCAAGAAGAAGCAGTTCATATCCTGCAACATCTGCCACCTACGCTTCAACTCTGCGGTAAGTGGGGCCGGAGGTGGGGCTGGGGCGAGTGGGGCACATGGGGCCAGCACTGGAACAGGGGCATCCCACAATGATGGGCCATACTACTCATCCACCAAAGCTGCCAGTGCTTGGTGTCGGGCAGCACAGGAGCTGTGGGGGCTGTGGGAGCTGCTCTTGCCTCCCCGAGCCCTGCACCCTGGCCCTGCACCCTGCCACTCGTGGAGGAGCCGTCCCAGCCTGGCCATGCTGCATCCGCAGCACCTGGGGCTGGAGCTGCTCTGCTACCAAAACTCAGCAGTTCTGGGCTTCATGATTCCTCTCCACAGCCAAGGGGCTCGGGAAAAGCATTGCTTCCCTGTTCCAGGCTTCATCCCAGCTGGAAGTGCTGTGCCAGGAGAGTTGGTCCCACCACATGCTCCCAGTGCTCCCGTGAGCACCCCATGTCCCTGTCCCCTCTCTGCCCGTCCCTGCCCGTGTCCCCCCCCAGGTTCCCCCGCGGGAGCGTGTGCTGGCACAGACCCTCACAGCCCGCGGGTGTTCCGGCGCGGCGGCGGTGACCTACTTCAGCTGCACCCAGTCCCATTCCAGCCCCAATATCCGGGGGGAGTTTATTGTCTTTGCTAATGAGGCACCACGCTCCGACGGGCCCTTTGCTTTCCCACATACTGGCCGTCGGCCCTGACCACTGTTCCCAGCCCTTGGAAAGCCACGGGGGGAGGGAAGGGAAGGGATGGGATGCTTCCCCCTGCCAAGCCCTGGAAGCCTCAGCTGGCCCCCCGGATCATTGTGCAAATTAATCTGTGCTGCTCAGGGGTACAGTGTCTAATTCACACTGGGGTTCCTTTCCATAAATTGCCGAGCTGGAGTTGTTTTGGGGGGACAATACGGCATTGTCCCCACGGGGAGGACACCAATGCTTGGAGGATTTTCTTTTGTGGCTGTTTTTATCAGTTCGATGCAGACATGAACCCATGAGAGTCGCGCTTCATTATCCAGTTTGCTGGAAGAGAGGAGCCGGGGGACGTGAACCGTGTGTTGGACAACCCTTAGGATACAGTGGGAGACATGTCGTCCCCACTGATGAACCTCTTTATTTCATTTTTACAGCAACAATTCATTCTACGTTTCTGCAGTCATAAATTTTGCCTGAAAGCTGCTTTTAGGAGTGACTTGATGCATTTAATCAGAGCAGGGTCCTTATCTCAGCCGTGCAACATGGTGATGTCTTAGAGAGTGACACCTTGGCCCCAATATGTCGCTGTCAGAGCAGGCTGGGGGGAGGAGGGATGTAGCTCTGTGTTACACCCCGTTGCCAACACTCCCTCTGTATTACACCCCCCTACCAACATCCCCCCGTGTTACACCCTGCTCCCAACAGCCCCTCTGCGATAGTCATGGCCCTGGGGGTGGATGTCACCAGAGGAGGTGGCTGTACTGGAAATGTGCCTGAGCAGCCACATCCCAGGGCTGGCCTCATAACCCACCCTCTCTGTGCCCATCCTTCTGTCTGGCGGCTGCATCAACGTGGTCATCCCGGTCTTTTGCCCCTAGAACCAGGCAGAAGCCCACTACAAAGGGCACAAGCACGCGCGGAGGCTGAAGGCCATCGAGGCCATGAAGAACAAGCAGAAGGTGGCGGGGGCTGCAGCGGGGACCCCCGGCCAGGACAGTGCAGCTGACCTGTCCCCCATCCCCGAGGGCAGTGGGGAGCCCTGCAGCACAGGTACAGGAATGGGGGGACGGGGCTGGGGAGGCTGCAATCAGCACAGCAGAGATGCCACTGCCGGCGTTCGTAAATGATCTTCTGTGCTCTGCCCGTGTGACAGGCTGAGCACAGGAACCTGAGCAGTGTCCTGGGGGGAGCCTGGCCCTGGGCATCCCTGTGGCTGTGGGGGGACGGCCGGTGTTTTCCCTGTGGTTTGGTGTCTCCGGGAGGTGTTTTGTATGGATGTGGGGGAGGAAGCGATCTCTGCCTCTCACATCCATCCCCAGGGCTCTGCCACATGCAGGGACAGCCCTGGTGGGAGCGTGGACACATGCAGACAGTGCCCGAGATGGTCTTGGGGAGAATGGCAGGTGCTCCCTGAAATCCAGAAAACCTGTGCAGGCACAGAGAACTTTCTGCCCATTTCTTTCTGTTTCCCATTTCCCCCTTTCCTTCCCTACCCTGCAGCTGACGCCAGCAGCCCGCAGGAGCCAGAGGGTGAGGGCAGCAGCCTGGGGCTGGCGCCCAGCGCCGAGGAATCACCCACGGATCTGCCGGGCAGCATCGCCCCGCTGGGCTCCCCACCGGCCTCTGAGCTCTCGGAGGGCACCTCTGATGCCACCAGCGTGGCCTCCTCGTCCGCCCAGGCAGCCGAGGCACAGGCAGCTGAGTCGGGCGGCAGCGTCAGCTCAGCCCCTGAGAGCGAGAAGGAGGGGAAGAAGAGCAAACAGCACCTGTACTGTCCCACCTGCAAAGTGACTGTCAACTCCCTGTCCCAGCTGGAGGCTCACAACACCGGTAAGGGCATCACCGCAGGGACAGGGGGATGGGCTGCTCCATTGTTGGGGTTTCAAGCAAAATCATGCCCCATCACCAAATGGCCTCGTGGGGAAGCAGCGAGCTTTAATGAGGGTTGCTGTAATTAAAAAGGGTTCATTAAGGTGGCCTTCACAGATAAGCTGTGGGGCTTTACCTGGGCTGCAGCTTCTCTGGTGAATTTTCTCAAGGTCGAATGCTCTTATTGTTCGTGTCTCAATTAAGGACATTTCCAGCTACATTTAATCAAGTGATTGAGGCAACTTTATATTCCTTTTGGCTTGAAGCTGATAGCCAAGGCCTCTTCCAGACCCAGGATAATCCTTCCCAAAGCAGCTCGGTGGTTTGGGCTCATCATCCTGTAGAGAAGCACCTTGGGAATCCAACAAGCTTTGGAGCCCCACAGCCAGTGAAGGCTCCTGGGCTGTACAGGGCAGCCCCTCAGGGAAGTCACAGGTGGGGGGTGCTGAGGGTCCCCCTGAAACCTGGGAGTGGCCAGACACCCACCCCTGGGGTGGTGGTGGGCGCAGCAGCCACAATACAGGGGCACCCAGCAGGGTCTGTGGGCCCTGCAGTGTCAGATCCTGACTCTTCCCTTTCTCTGGAGGATGCTAAAACGGAATGGGCATCTCAGTTTTAAATGGAAGGTCCTTCTCTCCCCCAGTTGAGCAAGAACTGGGAACCAGTTCTCCCATCCCAACTGCCCACTGGGGTGGCAGCAGCCGCCGTGTGCAGGGTTGGCTCAGGACACCGCTGCGGCTTAGCTGCAGACATGTCCTTTTGCTTTTGTCAGCTCCAGTTACGAATTTAGGAGCTGATTTGGGGAAAAAGAACAAACAAACAAACGTTTGCAGGCTGGCGCTGCTCTGCAGCCGTCACACGGCTCCTTGCTTCACGCCTTAAAAAATAGAATGAATTAGCAGGGGCTTAAATTACTTGCCCCCTACGCGCCCCCGCCGTCCTGGCGCTGGCGGGGGTAGGACAGAGCGCCCTGTCCCCAGGTGTGCGGGGATTTCGGGTTCCTCCTTCCCCGCCTGCTGTGACCCAGCTGAGCTATTCCTGGCTCCGCAGCGGCTCCGCTCTGACCTTGGGCACGGCTCAGATGCTGCAGCACGGCGGGCGACGAGTGCCCGGCCCCGCAGACTGTGCTAACGCCCGGGGACAGGCGACAGGCTCCAGCACACGCTCAAAATAGCAGCCTCTGTGAAGGTCTGGCACATGTGGGAGGGGGGTCTCTGGGAAGCTGAGCATCTCTGGTCTGCCTGTGACATGAGGCTTGGCAGGGTTTGGGAATGGGCTGCACAGTGCTGGCAAGAGTCCGGGCTCCCAGGCAGCTCCCTGTCCCCCTCTGCCTGCAAGTGCTGCCAGGCACAGGCTGGTTTGGGTTCCCTGGTGCTGTCAGAGGGTGCTGTCCCTGCTGCCACGGCCCAGGGCTGGGCTGGGTTTGCTGAGTGTCCCCTCTCACCAGGCGCCAAGCACAAGTCGATGCTGGAAGGTCACGGCACCCAGCTGCGGCGAGGCCGGGGCAAGCTGCTCTCCCGGGCAGGGCACAAGTCCAAGCGGATCGGGAACAAGGGCAGCATCAACATCCAGAACAAGGCGTTTCACTGCCAAGTGTGCGAGATCTACGTGAACTCGGAGACTCAGCTCAAGCAGGTGATGATGCCCTGGGAGTGCAGGGGGACAGGGTGTGGGTGGGCAGGGGCTTGGGGCAGGTACCTGATGGTCCCTGAAAGGTGAGGAGCATCTCCCGCGGACCCAAACTGCACAGTGCCGTGGGTCTCCCCTCACTGTCCTGGCTCCCAGTGATCCAGTTGTTTTCCTCCCCAGCACATGAGCAGCCGGCGACACAAAGACAGGCTGGCGGGGAAGCCGCCCAAGCCTAAGTACAGCCCCTACAACAAGCTGCAGAAGAACGCTGCCCTCGCAGTGAGTATTCTCAAGGTACCTGTCTCCCTGCACAGCACCCTTGCTCAGCATCAGCCATCCCTGCAGTGAGTCACAGGAGCTGCTTCTCTTAAATCTCAGTTCACATCACCACACCTCAGCTGCTCCTCTCACGGAAGGTGGGCTGTGGTGGGGAGGCGTGGATTCAGGTCTTTATTCCTGGGAAGGCCAGAATAGGGATAACTTGGGAGTGCTTTGGCAGCAGCATTCACAATGGCAGCACTTGTGATTCCTCCACCCGTTCCACGGTCTCACGGAGTCTCCTCCTCCCTCCCTGCAGTCCAAGCTGGCTTTGCAGAAGCACCTCACCAAAACCCTGGCGACCCGCTTCCTGCCGAGCCCGCTCACCGCCGCTGCCGTCTGCGCCATGCCCGGCCCCCTCGCCCTGCGACCAGCCACCGCCACCACCCTCTTCCAAGCCCCGATCCTCGGACCAGCCCTTTTCCGAACGCCGCCGGCCCACGTCCGCACCACACCGGGCCCCATCGTCTTCGCACCCTACTAGAGCCGCTGGCCCGCCGAGGGTCCGCGCCGCGGCCGGGCTGTGCTGCGGGGGCTGCGCGGGGCAGGGCAGCGCTCCCGCTACCTGCTCTCCTGGCTGGTGGGAAACCGTAGTCATACACGTCAAACCCAGATTCTCCTTTGCTTGGAGCAGGCTCCTGCTGGAGCGAGGTGCCCCGGCAGAGCCTGGCCAGCCCTGCCACGCATCCCCACCGCTCCCCCGGCCCGCGCCGGCCCCGCTTGGCAGAGCAGCCCATCACGGCTGGGCAGTGCACAGGAGAGGACGGTGCCTGAGTCAGCAGGACCATCTCGTGGCCATGACCTGCCTGTCCTTGGCCTGCTGGCTGCTTCTTCATCGCCCTCTCAGTTACCAGACTGGAAGGAGAGGAGCTGGCTGGTCCCTGGGAGAAGGAGCATCCTTCTGGTCCCTGCCAGCCCAATGGGAAGGGAACTGTGAGGGAAGTCTCAGCCCAGCTCTTACTGGCAGAGTAGGAACACAGGTGGGAAGCTGGCAGTTCCCCTCTCAGCCTGGGCTGGCTGTGCCCTCGCCAGCCCCACACTTGCCTGTGCTGGCTGGGGGTTTCTGTGCCACCCACCAGCCCCTCAGTTCCCACATCTCCCTACATCCCACCAGCCAAAGAGCCCCAGCCTGGCAGCAGGCACCAGCCACACTGACCATATCCTCACTCCAAGAGCAATAGCTGACCCCAGGGCCAGCGCCTCCCCCCTCCAAAGCACACGGGCCCTGCCCTGGCCCCAGAAGCACACAACGGGCATATGGCTGAGCCAGGCCCCCTCCCGCCCAGCGAGGCCGGGAGCGCCAGGCTGCCCAGTGCTGGGTCCCCAAGGAGGTGACCCTGTGCTTGGCACCTCTCCTTGCCTCTGTCCCACCGCGGGGACAGCCCTGCCCCTACCTCCCGGGAGATGCTGTGAGGCTGAGTGAATGTCCCTAAAGCACTTTCGGTTCTCCAGTGAAAGGCAACGCTGCTGCTCGCCCGCCGTGCCCGGCCCTCCGACCCCATCCCCATTAGGAGCTTCCAGGGAGTTACTGATGATTCCCAAAAACAAAGGTGTCCCCAGCAGCCCGGACAATCAGGTACGAAGGAGCAGGTGGCACCTGTAGCCTGCAGAATGCTGGGCTCCAGAGGGACCCCGAGGCCGTAGCTCTGCATTTCACTGTGCTCAGACAGCCCAGCCGTGACCTGGTCTGGGACTGTGCCTGTGGCACTCCGGGCGCCCAGCGCGCTGCTGTACACGGAGACACGCAGGAGAGCTGCATCCCGAATGGACCTTTCGCTGGAGGAACACCCCACCCCGATCTATGCAATCCAGGGGGGCAGCTCGCCCGCCGCGTTCGCCACCTGCGTTTCCCTTTGGTGCTGATGTGTCCGTACAGTCGGGAGCAGCGGTGGGAGCAGAAGAACCAACACTGAGCTCTGTCCTGCCCTCAGCCCAAGGTGCTGGCTCAGACCTCTGCTGTGGCCCATGTTCCCTCCCAGCCCTCGGGAAGAGGCAGGTTGGTGTGTGCACCTGGGAATCCACACGCACAAGCACACATATCCGACGTCTTGGCCATAGGCAGCACCTGGATTTGAGGAGGATTTTACCCAGCGTGCTCTGCTGATGCTCAGGATGGGTCCTGGCATGGGGAGCTGAACAGGAACCGGCCAATGAGCCACTCTGGTGGCTGAAACACTTCTGCTTCCCAGGGCTGGAGCCTCAGCGAGGGCAAGGAAAGCTGCCCGGAGGGAGCAGGGCACAGGGAGCCACACACCCTGCAGGGCCTGTGGGCAGCACTGACCGTGGAGCCACCCCTGCGCTCCTGCCCCAGAGACAGGACCCCTGGGAACGGATTCACCTGCCCAGGGCATCTCTGCCCCAGGGAAGGAGGAGAGTGGAGACAGGACACCGGGAGAAGAGTGAGTGGCCGTGAGTAGAGACAACAGAAAGGTCTTGCAGTGGTGATGGGAGACGTGGCTCGGAGCGCAGCTGAGGGAAGGCAGGCTCTGCCAGGGACAGGGAGATGGTCCCACAGCCCAGGGCACACATGGGGATCCTGAGTCCCAGGGGACAGGAGCCTGCGCTGGTGGGGCCCCCGGTGGCAGGAGGGACGTGACCCCGGTCCCCTGTGCCACAGTGCCAACCAGCCCATGGCCAGCACGGCTCCAACCACCCCCGCCCAGCTCACTGTGCCCTTCCCAGGCCCTCAGGGTCACCCCCAGCCCGGCGGCGGCAGAAGAACAGGTCCTCTCCTGCTCCGTGTCCCTCCTGTGCTGTGCCCAGCGCCTCAGGAGCACGGGGAGCCAGGAGCACCCAGGCTCCTGCCTCCAGAGCCGCGTGGCACTGCTGGGCCTGTTCCCCTCCAGTTTGTTCCAAAAAGCCTGTGCTGGAGCTGTGGCTGCTCCGTCACCCCTCACCAGTGGAGTCCTGAGACACTCCTGTACTTGGCACTTTAACCCTGAGAAAGCCATTCCTTCTAGTAACAATAATACTGCAACGAGCTGCGTAAGAACCCCCCATTACAGCATCCCCCCTGCCAAATCCCCCTCCTGCTCTCCAAAGCATTTACTGCCTTTGACTTAGCACATGCTGTACTAGGAGTAGGGATAGTCCATAGCGCTCGGTAACATGTGCCCCTCTGTAAATAACCTTGGAGTGATGTGAAGTTTGATTTAAAAAAAAAAACAACAAAAAAAAAAACCAACCCCAAATGGAATCTCCAGACTCTAGGGACTTGGCCAGTACCCTCCTGTAATGTTCATTGTATATTTTTTTGATGTACTATAACTGTTGGGAAAAAAAAAAAAAGGAAAATATTTTGATAATCGAATCTCATCGCTTTATTGTGTTACTCAGTAAATAAAAGGAACAAATATAAACAGGCCAGGTCTTTTTGTCATCTCTTTTCCTACATCCAGACTACCTGAAGGGAACTGGTGTTGCTGGACAGGACTGGGACACCTGTGCCTTGGTTTTATGGTAGTTCTGAGAGGAGGCAGCACCGTGATAGGTGGGCAGGGAGAGCTGCCCCAGCCTGAAGCATCGGGGTGTGCAGGGTAAGCAGAGTCCCAGCTCCTCCAGGGATCCAGGTGTGCAGGGTAAGCACAGTTCCAGTTGCTCCAAGGTCATGGCTGAGTCTGCACCCAGGAAGAGGAGGGCTGGATTGGTGGATTTGGGCATCCTGCCCTCAGGAACAGCACCTGCCCTACCCTAGGCATTCCCTGGGGCAGGATGCCTGGATATTCCTGTGCATAAGGGAGCAGTGGGCACTGCCAGCTAAGGAGCTGCAGCGCAGAGCCAGCTGGGGCAGGGCTGGGAGAGCTGTTGGTCTAGAGGCAGGGCCAGCAAAGGGGCTCTTCCCACATGGTATCAGGAAATAGAAAAGAGAGAGGGAGTTCTTCCCTCCAGCACAGCCGCAGAGCCGGCCAGCCTGTGCCTCTGCTGCCCCCTCCCAGCCTGCACCCAAGAGCAGAGGGGTCACTGGGTGAATCCCGGCCTTCCTGCAGCACCTCTGACAGTGCAGAGGCCAGGCAGGGAGAAGGGTGGTCCCTGGCCTACCGCCTCTCTCATCCTCAAGGACCATTCCCAGCCCTGGGACGACTGTTCCTCCTGCCACTTGCTTCCCTCAGGCTCGGTGACACCAGACAGGCTCTGCAGGAGGGGTGTGTGCAAGGGAAGCAGGGAGGTGAGGAAGAGGAGGTGGCAACGGAAGGGAAGGGGAAGAAGGCTCAGCCATCCATGGATCCGCTGCCCTTGTTCTTGCGGCTCAGGGGGAAGGCAGACTTGCTCTGTGGCTGTGTCATCTTGCTGGCCAGGTAGATGAAGGGCTCGATCAGCGAGCGCCGGTCGGCCACCGAAACCTCCCACAGCTTCACCTTCTCGCCCTTGGCCCAGTGCTGGGCTGCCTCATGGTCCACCCGGCGCTGCTCCTGCAGGTCACACTTGTTGCCCAAAACCACGATGGTGACCTGCTCCAAAAGGGCGAGAAGGGCCCCTGAAGGTAACAATGGCAGCACTGCAGGGCTGCCTGGCTCTGCCCGGACACCCTTGGGGCTGGACCCAGCTCTGTCACCAATCCCCCCTCCATGTCGAGACCTTTTGAAACCCCACAGTCCCAGTGCTCCCTTGCCCTCCTCTTGTGGTCTGTGTGTCAAAAAGCAGCACCTGTAGGCTCAGAGAGCATCCCAGGACAGAGCCCATGACAGCGGAGTCTCACAGACCAGGGACCTGTCAGCGTCTTGTGACAAGCTGGAGCAAAGGTGAGAACCTGCCAAGGGGAGCAGACCCCACTCTGCAGCCCCTGCCCCCGGGGGACTCACCTCCTTCTTGTCCTTGGACTTGTCGATCTCCTTCTTGAGCAGCTCCACGCGCTTGAAGGACTCCTTGCTGTCGGTGCTGTAGACCAGCACGTAGCCGTCGGTGCAGGAGAAGCAGTGCTTGGGCAGCTCCAGCCCGTCCCGCAGCCCCCGCGTGTCGTAGAAGCGAACCTGCTCCCGCACCCCGCGGTCCGTCTCGATGGAGCCCACGTAAATGTCCTCCTGGGTCTCGATCATCTCCGAGCCTGGCGGGGGTGGGCAGAGGACACGTGGGGACCCTGCCGGGGGTCTGGCCCCGGCACAGCCCGGGGAGATGCCCCGCCGGGCGGGCGCTGCCCTCCCGCACCTCCCATGTTTAGGGGTGAGCAGGGACAGCCCTGCCCAGGGCCGGCCCCGCCCGCGGCACACGGGGCCGCCGCCTCGCCGGGGAGCAGCGGGGCAACCCCGCACTCACCGACCACATGGTTGCCGTAGAGCAGCTGCTCGAGGATGGAGGTTTTGCCGACCGAGGCCTGCCCGCACACCACCACCTTGCAGCTCTTGCCCATCCCGCCTCACCGGCCCCGCGGGCGGGCGCGGCCGGGGCTCAGGGGCGGTGCCGCAGCGCCCCCCAGCGGGCGGGCGGACCGCGG
>NW_020897819.1:93605-177777 GCF_003984885.1 Neopelma chrysocephalum | reverse complement strand
GTGCACCGGCATTCGAGCATCCGCCCGGCGCCGGCCCGTGTGTCCCGGGAGGGCAGCTCACACCCTCTGCCCCGAGCCCGCACACCGGTGCCGGCGGAGCGCGGCCTCCCCTCGCGGAGGAGGAGGAAGAGGCTTGAACAGCTGCCGAGGGGGGGCTTCAAACTCCTACATTTGACGCCCTTTGCTGCTTCATCACCCCGGTCCCTGGTCCGTTTGAAACCTGCCCGTGGTGGGTTTTGCCCCGTCCTGCCTTGCTGTGGATAACGGGAGAAACGCCCCGGGCAGAGCCCTCCCCCGGGAAGGCTCCATCCCCGGGAGCTCCTGCGAGCTCCAGCACCGTGTCCCTGCAGTTCTCCGGTGCACCGTGCCCCCGAGGCTGGGGCGGTGGGATCCTGACCCTTCCTGCAGGTTTAGCTCCCAGGAGTGAGCAAGCTGGAGCACTGAGGGCAGGAGGTGGGAAGATTCATGTCCAGGAAACTTCACTGGTTACACAGCGGTGGACGCTGGGCTCATCTCCCAGGGAGCTCCTGTGGGAGGGGAGGGAATGGCTCCTGAGAATTATCCAATGGAATGAAAAAGAGGAAACAAAACCAAAAGTGGCCTCTGAGGAACAGTGGTTTCAGACTCCCATTGGTGGCCTGAGGGGTTCTGTGCAATTGAGGCCTGAGGAGCAGCTCCCTGGGGAGGTCCTGCTGAGCAGGAAAGGAGGAGCTGCTGAAGAAGCACCTGGCTGAGGCTCATAGAGCACCGGCACAGCCCTGTGTAGGCACGTCATTCCTGCCCCTGGGCGAGGGAAATGTGGTGTTTGAAATGGTAAAAATTCCCAGAGGTAAAAGCCTGGCTGAAGGCACAGGTGTCTGCTGGCAGCGACCTCCAGCACTCTTCCTTCCTTCCCTCCCTGGCTGTACCATGCCATGCACCTCCTTAGGTCCAGCAGACAGGAGTTACAGAGTATTCCCAAGTTGCCTTCACAATGTTTCCTTTTCATGTTTTTGGGATAATGAGCTCTGCGTTTCAGGATGGTTGTAACTAAAGTCCTGCAGCAGCTGCAGGGCTCCCAGGGTGTCCAGGGCACAGGAATGGTGTGGTCACAGGATAATTATTGTCTTGCTGCTGCCTCATGGATTGTTGGGGTCCTGGCGGAAGGGGTTGATGTAATTGTGTTAATTTTATCCATTAGTGCATCAGTGCAGAGCAGCTGATGAGCAGGGCTGGGCCACCCCCAAAAGCTCACTTGTTTCTTCATTAATTTTAAAGGTTTCTCACCCATGGGAACAGTTTTTCCCTGCTCCCAGCTGCTCTTGGAGCTTGGGTCCCTGGAGCTTTGCCAGTGAGAATTTCCTTGTCATCTTCCTGGCAGCTCTGGGTTCTGGCTCCCGTGCGTGCTCCAGGCTGGATCTTTCTCCTCCTTCTCCAGCTCTGGAGGACGTGGGAGCCTCTTGAAAAGAAATACCTCAGATGGTTGGGAAAATCCCGTGGTGAGGTTGTAGTGCCCTTGCTGTAGACCTGGAGAGTGTTGGTGTCTCCATGGGGAATCGTTCCCACAACGAAGTGACGAGTGCGGAGCAGCCCCCAAGGAGTCCTGGAGGCTCCAGGCGTGGCCTGGCTGGGGGTCACTGGTCAGTTCAGCTGGTGTTGGTGAGCAGCAAGAGGCTTTTCCAGTGCAGTTCCCATGAAGTGAGGTGAATCCTGGTGAGGCTTCTCCGGAACAGACGTCATTTCTCACCAGCTCTCGGGGCAGCACTGGTAGGAGGGATGGGAGTGGGCTGAGGGGCACCACGTCATTCTGGGATAGCCTGGAGAAGGCTCCACTACTCCTGTTCTGCCTATAAATGGGCACTTGGGTTTCCCAGGTGATAAATCCAGCCCATTTTACTCGTGTGGAATGATGATCTTATGATCGTACAAGGAGCAGCAGAAACTGCTGTAGTTGTTTGGCCCCCTGTTCATCTGTAGAGTATTTGAATGTCTGACTTAGGCAGTTACTTTATCCATGAGGAAAAGGTGATCCATACCTACAGTTCCAGCCTTTTTCTTTGCTTTTCTAGGGTGAATCATGATGTAAATGCAGTTGTTTTCCCATGGTATTCTTACAGCTGGCTGCCTTCCTTCATTCAAAAGAAATTGCTTCCTTCAAAAAAGCAATCTCTGGCTGATTCTAGAACTTTCCGTGGGTTGTCATCTCACAAAAGTTATGCTGTGGGCCTGCCAGGAGTGATGGAGCCGTTGCTGGGAATTAGGTTAATTCCGAGCTCCAGGAATTACATAACGGCACAATTAAAGTTGGGGCTCAGCTGCTGTTCTCCCTCATGGCCGCAGGGGAAGTTTGGGTCAGTTCTTGGATTTCTTGTGGTGCATTTTGGTTCTTGTGGCTCTTTTGGTCTTCTCTGAGTTTGCCCTCAGGTACAGGGAATGTTCAGGGTTTGTGCGCCTTGTGGGCTCAGGTTCAGTTCTGACCTTTGCGGGCATGTCCCCATGGGTGATTCCTCAGCCCATCTGTGCAGGTACTTGCGTGTCCAGACTCGAGTTTCCTGGGCTCGGGGCTGCTGTGAGTCGCTGCAGTGGTGCCTGTGCTGCTGCACAGAGCCAACCTGGCGCGTTGGGGGAGCTGATGTGCCAGGAAACGGGCTCTGCTCTGCCTCGGCCGGGGATCACGTGTGTTACACCACAGCGTGTGTGACCGCTGCCCTGGGGAGCCTGGTCAGTGCCCCACCACCCTCTGGGGGAAGAACCTTTTCCTAATATCCAGTCTAACCCGCTCCTGACGCAGCTCCAGCCGTTCCCTCGGGTCCTGTCACTGGTCACCAAGAGATTGGTGCTGCCCCTCCGCTCCCCTCATGAGGAAGTTGTAAATATATAGCCTTTTATCTCTCTAAATCCTCACTCTGTGTCAAACCTCACCCGAGGAAGGGTCTCTGAAGTGCACCCTGTGTATCTCTCTGGCACACGGAGTGTTTGGCTTCTCTTCCAATTCCTGGAAGAAGGGAGGGGAGAGTATTGGATGTCCAGTGGCAAACACGATGGCTAATTTTAAACTCTAGACATCTGCCTGCTGTAGACTGAATTGAGATCACCAAACTTATTTTACTCCAGCAGCTGAGTAACATCTGACAGCTGAGAATCTGGGTGGGATTTCACCCCAGAAATGCTGGATAAACATACCATATCCCATTAAAGAAAAAGTCTCTGCAAGAATGGCTCAGAAAAGGCAGGTGTGTTCCTTTTGTCAGAGCCTCACAGGAAAGATTGCTTGGCCAGGACAGGATTTTGGACCCTTCCTTAAATCCTGGCTATTTTAGGATTTTGTCACTGTTTTGTAACAGAGGCGGGCGGTGGAGTGGGAGTGAGGGTCAGGAGAGCTGTGAGAGAGCGACTCTGCCACCTGCTTAGGTGCTGGATTTCTGTCAGTGGTGGTATTGCCTTGGCACATCCCTGCCCAGGGGCTGTGCCAGCACACCTGGACCGAGACCTGCGGGGTTCCACATCCCCAGAGGTTCCCGTGACAGAAAATCAGGTGCCTGCGAGGTGGGTCTGCGGGAGTCTCGTTGGGAGCTGGAGTGGGGGGGTGGAAGCCACGATCGGCACTCGAGTGGGGGCAATGTGTGGAAGCTCTGAGGAGGAGGCAGGAGTTGTTAGGCAAGCGTGGGATTCTGTCACTGTGCGCAGGACAGATTCTCTGAGCGCTGCTGTGCTGGGAAGGAGCAGGGGCTGAGCTTTCAGCGGGGCATGGGGAGGAGAAGGAGCCTTGTGCTGGTTCATCACTGATGCCTCAGAGTTTTTTTGATCATCCCCACCAGCCAGGCAGCGAGCTCCGTCCTGGGGCCTGGGCATGTGAGGGAGCGTCGGCACACACAGCTGCTGTTTGTCTTGGTGTGTCTCAAGCTGTGCCAGGGGAGATCCGGGTTGGACATCAAGGAAGAATTCTGTCACAGGAAGGATGGTCAGGCATTGGAAGGGGCTGCCCTGGGCGTAGGGGAGTCTCTGTCCCTGGAGGTGTCCAACTGGTGGTGGCACTCAGTGCCCTGGTCTAGTTGACAAGGTGGTGATCAGTCACAGGTGGGACTTGATGATCTTGGACGTATTTTCCAACTGAAATTATTATAAAAGAGAGTCATTCCCATGAGCCCCTCCTGTGCACGTGAGCCATGAAAGACAAGCTTCTTCCCCAGCTCCTTGGAGCAGTTCTTCCCCGTGTCTGCGTCCAGCGTGGAGCGGCCCCGCGAAGACACCGACCCTGTCACAAAGCCACCCATTGAGCCGGGGGCGTATTTTTAGCAAAGCACGATTCTTCTTCAGTGTCAAAAGTAGCAAGTGGGGAGCGCAGGGCCCAGCGGCGCGGGAGGCAGAATGAGCTCATTCAGGCCGCAGCATCTGTTTGGGGTGAAACAATCCCCAGTGAGATCAGGGCCTGCAGTTCTCCTTGTTGGAGCCGGAGCCGTGGTAAACAAGGGCTGTGTGCTCTGTGTGCTCCTATGTCAGCGGGGCACAACGGGGCAGAGCTGCTTCTGTCCTGGGGCTGGGAGCTCGAGCCCAGCCTGGCAGCTCCAGGAGCTCCTTTCCCTTCGTGCTCTTGGGGTGATTTGCTGCTTCTTTCACAATTTTCATCACTAAACTTTAGGCCGTGTGAGCAGCAGATAGCTGTGCTCTCCTTTCTGCCAGTGTCACACGAGGCACTGTGACTTGCTGATACATCGATCTGTGTTAAAATGCTTAAAAGGAAAATAGGCCAATAAAAAAGAGGAGAAATCCTTGTGTGGGGGTGTTTCTCTGGCATCTCAGAGTATCAGAGCTCTGTGAAAGTCGGTTTTGCATGGATATGTTTTCTTTCTCCCATTTTCCCAGCTCTTCCCAGCAGTTTGTTGCAGATGGGATGCCCTGGCACCCAGCCTTTAGCTGTGTCTATAAGGCAGTGATTCCTCATGACATGACAAGTAAAATTGCTAAAAGACTTGTGACTTGGGGCCTGCTGTGCTGGGCTGCAGTGGTGGCTCAGGTGAGTTCTGCCATTAAGACTGTTCACACTTTAAATTGTGTAACAGACACCTTCTGAGGAAAGGAACTTTCATAGGATCTGTGATTTTCTTTTCCATTTACCATTACAGAAACAAGAAAGTGGTGAAACTTCTTACTGCCCAGGTTCCAGAAGTGCAGAATTGCTGAATAGTTTTCCCACTGTATTTGGATGTTTGACCTGTAATATTCAAAGGAGGTGGTTGTGTTTGGAAGCATTTTAATCAGGCAAAGCCTGTGATATGGATCCATCCCGCAGGCAATCCTTGTTGTAGATGGTGTAGCCAGGAGGGGGCTGTGCTGCGCTGGGGCTGTGGTGGGTGCTGGCTCCTGAGGAGGAGCCAGGCTGCAGCACCTGCCTCAGGTGTGATGCTGGGAGGGCTGGGGCAATGGGGGGATGGCAGTGTCCCGTCTCCCGTGGGTGAGTTAATCTGTTGCTGGAGCAGGAGCAGGAGGAGCTGCCCTGGGAGCCCCAGGCAGTGGGTTCGGGTGCTGCCCTTTTGCTCTGCCACAGTTGTTACCATCCCATTTCAGCTGAGCACAGCGTGTGGCTCTGGGCTCTCCCAGGGTGTGACTCCCACAGGGCCGTGGCGTGGCCCAGCCGGGGTATAGCCTGGAGCAAAAGTTAAAACTGAAAGTGAAGAGCACACTTCCCTGTGTCCATTGTTCTGCCAGCTGGGAAATCTGCGATGGCTCCCTGAAAACAACCCCTGCATGAGGCGGTTGTGTGGGAACGGCCAATGGCAGCCTGAGCGAGACTGAAAACATGGGAACTTGTTCCAACACAATTCCCATTGTTCTCTCCCTGGTTGGCCTGCAGAGCATTGCTCGTGTTCCCAGTTCCAGCACCGTGGTGTGCACTCCCTCTCGGACTGCGCGTCTGGAAGGGTGAAGGGAGATGGGGGAAGAGAGAGAAGGGTTTCATTTCCCTCAGGGAAAGCTTTGCTTTCAGGAGTTTAAGGGAAGCTGCTTTAAACCATATGTTGTGTGTTTTTAAATGTCCCAAACTGTCTCTGCAAATGCTCGTTCTTGAGTGTGAGGACTATTTCTGGACCTGTTACCAAGGCAGTGCCAAGCTTCTGCTGGAGGCTTGCACCCATATTTCTTTTTTGATTTAGCTGTCTTTTGAATGTAGAAACTGTTCTTCTTGGCCTTTGTTCGTAAGTACATGGGACTTCTGAGAGAGGCAGTGCTGTCTCTTGTGCTCTGCCTGTTGGAGGGGGCTATTGGATAAACCCCATACCAAGGAGTTCTGCTGGACTCTCTGAGGAGACTCAAAGGTGGTTTTATGCTGCTATTGCATCCCTGTAATATTTAGCCAGGAAATATCCCTGTTATCCCTGTCCATGACCTGGCTAAAGGGTTGGAGTATCTGAGAGCCAGCAGGATGCAAGGTGTGCTGCTTTCCCCTGAGCAGTGTGTGCTGAGATCTCACAGCAACCACCTATGAGCGTTTGTACCACTGAAGAGTTATACTGAGGTTGCTTGGGGATCAAATGGTCAACATGGTCAGAATCTGGTGCTCAATCCCTCTGAAAATGTGGTGTTTTGCTTCCTTTCAGAGAAGCAGAAGCATTCAAGGAGCAAGGAAACGCGTACTATGCCAAGAAAGATTACAACGAAGCGTACAACTACTACACGAAAGCCATAGGTGAGAAGAGCTGATGGCCATATCAATCTTTGCTGAATACCACGTCTAGAAATCAGAGCTGGTTGCTGATTTCAAACACACCAGCAGGGTTTCTGACAGTGCATGCTGGAGGGAAACTTCTTGCCTGCTTTAATTACCTTGGGAAATGTCACCAGATCGATAATGCCAGTCAGGGCCAATGTTCTTAACGAGTGCCACAAGCTGTGTAGCTGCTGCATTACACTGACAGTGAGTCTTGCATCGTCCCCAGATACCTGTCCCAATAATGCCAGTTATTATGGGAACAGAGCTGCCACGCTCATGATGCTGGGGAGGTTCCGAGAAGCACTGGAGGATGCTCAGCAGTCGGTCAGGTTGGACGACAGCTTTGTGCGGGTACGTGGAGAACTTCGGGCTCTTCGTTCAATACCTTGTCTGCACCTGTTGCAGCTCTTGCAGCTCCCTTTTATCTGTGTTCCCAGGGCCATCTGCGGGAAGGGAAGTGCCACCTTTCCCTAGGGAATGCCATGGCTGCCAGTCGCTGCTTTCAACGAGTTTTAGAACTGGATCATAAGAATACCCAGGCACAGCAGGAGGTAAGAGGGTCTTCAGATTTAACTGGCCCCAGCAGATGCTGAGGAGGCTGAGCTGGTCTTTCCTCCAGCTCTCCAGAGGAGAAATGGAGAGTGGTGTAAGGCAGCTGCCACTGTTGTGTCCCTTTCATGGGGTACATTTTCCTGGGCTACCAGTTTGGTCAATTGATTTCAAACTGATTTTAATGCAGGCAAAAGTATTCATGTCATCTGCATTATCAGTCCATGGTCTGCAGTAGGTTTGGCTCTGACACTTCAGGGATTGGCTTGGTGGGATTTCAGAGCAGAGACTGTCCTGCAGCACTTGTGTGTTCTGTCTTTCAGCTGAAGAACGCCACGACCGTGCTTGAGTATGAAAAAATAGCCGAAGTGGATTTTGAGAAACGGGATTTCAGGAAGGTGAGATGAACTTGTTTGCTGTGGTCTTATATAAGAACTGACCTGGCCTGTGCAGCCAGGTGTGTGGCTGATTTCCCTGCTGGGTGTCTGGGAGGTGCTGTGCCACATCTGTTGAAGCAGGGCTGGCTGGTGAACTGTGTCAGCTGTGAAAGGGGCAGAGCTTGTGCTCCCTGAGCACCGACTGAATGACAAGTGAGGAGGTGACTGGCTCAGGCTGAGTGTCCTCTGTCACCATTTGCTTTATAAGATGAGTGGAGCCATGAATGAGCTGTTTGAGACAGATTTTGTCAGCAGCAGCATTTAATCACACTTTGCTCCTAAAATGCATGTCCAGGATTCTTCTTTCTCAGCTCTTTAAAAATTATAAAAAAAAAAGGAGGCAGGCCATGTGCCAGTGAGGGTCACACAAGGAGGAATGCAGATCTGCATGGGGCACTCTCCTTACTGCTTCCAAATCTTTCTTCCCAAGGGCTGTAAGAGGATGCAGCTGGTACTAACCTGATAGAACAAGAAACGACAGCGTGAAATCTGAAAGGCACCAAACACTTCTCATGCAACTGTTTCTGTGCAGTGGATGCATGTAAGGCTCAGATTTGGCCCAGAAAGGAGATTGTCTGGCACACTGAGCTTGCTGTTCAGGTCACTGACTCTTAGGCTAAGCTCAAGATTTTGGAAGGGTGGATCCCATCATTGTACCCCCTTGTTTCTGAGGAGCAAATGAGATGTGTGGTCAATCTGAATTTCATGTGTAGGAATTGCCACGCCTGTACTGGACGTCCTGTGTCTGTCCCTCACTTCCCTGGTCCCACTCCACTGGGGAGGCTCACATGAAACGTGATCTTTGTTTCTGGAGAGCTGCTCCTGCTCCTGCCTCTCCCAGGAGCCCTTGGCTCTGGAGCACAGTGCTTCCCACAGCAGGGCCCCGTGATGTCACGGGCTGGGGAGCAGATGAACCTTGGGGAACAATGCCCCGTTCTCGTGCAGATGTCCCCGCCGAGAGCAGGGATGGAAAAGACCCATTAGCTCACCCTGCCCATGGCTGGCAGGCCAGTGGAAGATCAACCCCTATACTGTACTTTTCTGTGTTTTCTCCAGTCCAAACTGTCTCAATCTATTGAATTGCTGTCTCTTCCAAGTGTCTTTATATTGCAGGAAACAGGGGCAGGATTGTCCTCTTTGGCTTTTTCTTTAGGGCTTACAGTTTAGAAGAGTTAAAAGGGTGGACCTCCTACAGGTGTCCCTTGAGCCTTGTGTAGTGCTCTGTCACAGTAACACAGCAGGTGCCTCAGATCTTGGCACACAAAGCCCTTTAAAAGACAAAAAACCTGCACATGAGGAAAATTTTCCAATGAATGTGTCTCCAGCAGCCGCACTCACCTTTTTTGTCAAACACAAATCCCAGACGTGGTGCAGCTGTTCAGACTAGGCCGTTGGTCTTTGCTGTGCTCATGCCTGTGGCTTTTCCCACCCCAGGTTGTGTTTTGCATGGATCGTGCTCTGGAGTTTGCTCCCGCGTGTCACCGGTTCAAAATCCTCAAGGCCGAGTGTTTGGCGCTGCTGGGCCGGTACCCCGAGGCTCAGTCCGTGGCCAGGTGAGTGTCCGAGGGCTAGGGGCTGTCCTGGCTGCTGCCTGTGCTCCACACCTGGAGTAAATGAGGGAATATAAAAAAGAAATAGTCCTTAATGCACACTGTGAGGAGAAGGAGTGTGTGAGTTTATCCCTGTTAATCTTCCCGGGAAGCTGCATCCAGACCCTGTTCCCAACCAGCTATCCTGCTTGAGCAGGTTCACGTCCCTTTGGCTCATCTGTACCATGGACTTGATAAAATAACTGGATAGCTGAGCAGAGGAAGGTGCTTGTGGAGGTCAGAAGGAGGCGGGAACGGGGAACATTTCCTTCCTTGCTGTTGCTGCAGTGATATCCTGCGGATGGACTCGACGAACGCCGACGCGCTGTACGTGCGTGGGCTGTGCCTGTACTACGAGGACTGCATCGAGAAGGCCGTGCAGTTCTTCGTGCAGGCCCTCAGGATGGCCCCGGACCACGAGAAGGCCTGTCTTGCCTGCCGGGTAAGTGGTGGAGAAGGGACTGCAAAATTACCAGGATTTGGGTTTTTTTTAAAGCGAACACCCGACTTGATTCTACTGGATCGATCCCTTCTCCCTCTCTAAGCATTACCATTCCCAGACCTCCAGGAGCAGGCGGTATATCCAGCCCTTCCCAAAGACAACCCCATAAACCCAAGTTGCCAGAAGCTGTTTCTCAGCAAACTGTGATACTTTGAAGCTGCTTCCCCTTCACTCTTCTTTGCTCCCAGATACATCATTTCTAAAGGAACTCCTGACTTTCATATCCAATATCCGCCCACAGCCTGACTTGCATTTAGCACTGTTCCTTCATGTTGCTCCTTTCCTGGTGTAGTTCTCCAACTGACTTTTTTAATGTGGTCACATATATAAGCCCTCAAAAAGTGAGCTCTCAGTCTTTTTATTTTAATCCATAAATTTACTGCAATGTCATGTTCTCATCTTAAAAATTAGGCAACCTTTTTGTTGTGGAGAATGCCTGGAACTGGTGCTGGCTGTTCCTTAGTGCTTCTCTTGGGGGAAAGGCGCAAAGTGCTTCCAGCTGTTTCAGCTGCTGGAGCAAGGCTGTGACTTGCAGCAGTGTCTGAAACCAAATTAGAACTGTTATGTTTGGGGACCCTTGTGCAGCAGAACAAGGTGCTTGGTCCCCTTGAACCCTGACCTTGTGTCCTGACCCAGGTGTGTTTCCTTTCAGAATGCCAAAGCACTTAAAGCGAAGAAGGAAGACGGGAATAAAGCATTCAAGAAAGGCAACTACAAACTAGCATATGAACTGTACACAGAAGCACTAGGAATAGACCCAAATAATATCAAAACAAATGCCAAACTCTACTGTAACAGGGGGACAGTTAATTCAAAGGTAAGGGATTGTCACCTGGCAGGTGTCTGTTGTCATATCCCTCACCATGTCAGTGATAAACCACAAATCAGTTGTTCTGGGAAGCACAGGCTCCTCTGGCTGCTGGGCAGCTGCATCTCTCTGGGGCCATGGGCAGTGTGTCAGGGATTTGTGCTTGCACAACACTTGGGTCAGTTCCCATCAGCCAGCAGTTGACTCCTGCAGAAACAAAACTCAAATACTTGGGCTGCACAGAGTGGGAGGGAGAGGAGGGACGTGCTGTAGCTTTATCTTAGTCAGCAAAAGGCATCCCTGTCCCTGTTTTTCCTTCCTGGGAATGAGCAGCTTTATTTTCTTAATTCTTCTTGTAAGTCATGTCTTGGTTTGGTTTTTGATCTTAAAAAAAGACTTACTTTAAAGCCCCTGGACACTTTTTCCAGCTTTGCTGTTGAATTTTAGTCCTGCACTATCCAGAGGAGCAGTCAGTCATGTGTCAGTGCTCCCAGTTCCCACCCAGAAACATGTCTTCTGGGCATGTTTCCTCCTCAGCTGTCCCTCTGTTGATGCTGCTCTCCAGACATCAGCACTCAGTCAAGAGAACACAGGCTGTTTCCGAAACCTGGGAAGTGGGATGAGCTGGAGACAACATAATAGATGTTTTACATGCCTGTTTGTGTCTGAAAACAAAAAATTTTTTTTCTAAAAATGATTTCTTTTAAATATTTTTAAGTTTATCTTGCTGTCTGGGCATTAGCTTGGATACAGAATTGGGATTGTTTTCAGGAAGACCCTTGTTTTTGAGTGCTGAAGCACCACGTAGCTCTGCCATGTCACTGGCCAAGCTCCTCATTTTTTCCAAGGGAACAAAAGCTCAGTGTTTTGGGGGAATTAAAAAAAAAATTCCTAGACATAGAAACCAGTGAGATTTTCCCAGATTCTTCACACCTTTCCTTTGCCTAAAAGCGTGATGCAGAATTTGTTCTGTGCCTGGGATTTGCTCACTCGTGTCTGCCCTTGTAGCTTAGGAAACTTGAAGAAGCAATCGACGACTGCACGAACGCGGTGAAGCTGGACGACACGTACATCAAGGCCTACCTGAGGAGGGCACAGTGGTGAGTGCACCTTGGCACGGGCACCTGGGCAGGTGTGTGGGCAGGAGCGCCCTCCTGGCAGCTCTGAGGGACGGGGTCACAAATCTGGAGTTTAACTGAATGGTTCTGCATTGAGGGGTCCTCAGTTTATTCCTCTTCCTTACGCTGCTGAGGAGATGAGGGAAGCTCCCACAAGTAGCAGGTGTCTGGGCTCCCTGGCAGTGGCCCTGTGTGGGCCCCTCTGATGACTCTCTGCTGCAGTCCAGAGCACTTCTCTTCCTTAATCAACATCCACCCAGACAGCTGTACTAAACCCCTTTTGATGTTCCTGTGAAGGACACCTTGACCACCAGTGTTTCTTTCCACAGCTACATGGACACAGAACAATATGAAGATGCTGTAAGAGACTATGAGAAGGTTTATCAGACAGAGAAAACAAAAGGTGAGCACATGGGCACTCTGTGTGTGTTCACACTTTTCCCTTACCTGCGAATTTTTTTGTTGTTGCTTTTTTCCCCACAATATGCTCTGATTTGCAGCCTTTTACCCCAGCAGGACAATATGGAGAAGCCCTTGGAAGCATTGGAAATGCCTGTCTCAGGTCTGGTTTCTCTCCCAGCATTGAATGCTGAGATGATAATTGAGCTTGTGGCTGAGACAGTGCACTGAGTTCAGAATATCTGGTTTTGGTTCTCATTTTAACTGTCCTCTTGCTTTTTCAGTGGCCTGAAGTGGGAAGGACAAAGTAACCCCTCTTCTCTGGCCTTGTGCTTCTTTCCAGAACACAAACAGCTCCTAAAGAACGCACAGGTGGAACTGAAAAAGAGCAAACGGAAAGACTACTACAAAATCCTGGGGGTGGACAAAAATGCCTCTGAAGATGAGATCAAGAAGGCTTACAGGAAACGAGCACTAATGCACCATCCAGGTACCCACAGCAGTCCCTGTGTGCCCTGCACAGCCATCACTGAGGCAGCAATGCATGTAGGAGTGGGACAAATAGCAGCTCTGACCCCACGGGTCTAGAGCATGTGCTGGGACAGGAGCTTGGGAATGTTTAATGTTTTCCATTTGCACTAGAAATTAATAGCTTCTTCATGCTTGTTTGTGTATCCACAGATCGACACAGTGGGGCAAGTGCAGAAGTACAGAAAGAAGAGGAGAAGAAATTTAAGGAGGTTGGTGAAGCCTTTACAATCCTGTCAGATCCCAAGAAGAAGGCTCGCTACGACAGCGGGCAAGATCTGGAAGAGGATGGATTGAACATGGGAGGTCAGTGTTCCTTATGATACTCTGGCATGGCAGCCTTTAACAAGATCAGACCCTTAAGAGTCTGCTTTAGGCCCTAAAGCAAGCCTCCCATTGGGAATAATTCCATGAATTGATTCAGTTTGGTTGCTGAAAGCATTGGGATGGCAGAGCTGCACTGAATGTTTCCAGTTGGGAAATGGCTGGGACACTGGTGGGTGTTGTCTTTGGCTGAGTTGGTGGGCAATAGCTGCCATTAGGCAGATATCTATCACAGGACATGTAAAGTAGTGTAACTGTGGATCCCTAAATGAGTATCCAAACCCTTAGGCTGCCTCCTGACAGGTTCTCCCTGTGACAGCTGCTTTTACCTGTTTGCTGCTGCTGTGCCAGGGCTTGGAGCCAGCCCTGCGTCCCTTCTCACCCCCTCAGTGAACTGACAGTTCCTGAACTGTGGGAGTGTAACTGGCTGCTTCCCTGCAGCTCATGAATTCTTTCTCTCCCCTGTAGACTTTGATGCAAATAACATCTTCAAGGCCTTCTTCGGCGGGCCGGGAGGCTTCAGCTTCGAAGGTAGGTGAGGTGGCTTCTGCCAGCCTTGGAGTCGTAAGTACATGGAATCCCTGACAGGGCAGCTGGGGCTCCCAGTGGATGTGCTGCTTGAGGAGAGCATGGAAAGTTCTGCCTGTACAGCCTCAGCTGGTGGCTGGTTCTGGTTGTTTTGGGTTCAAAAGCCACGAGTGACAGGCATTCCCTGTTCTGGAGGTGTGTGTGGGCCTGGCCATCCATGTGCTGCTTTGGATTGCACTGAACTGTTTTGTCTTTGAGTTTGGAAAGTCCTGATATCTCCCATTTTCTTTTTCAGCTTCTGGTCCTGGAAATTTCTTTTTCCAGTTTGGCTAAGAAGCAAACAAAACACAAATAAAACCACACATACCTGATCTGCTTCTTTTAACCTCGAATACGGACAGCCCCAGACTCCTCCTCCATCACGTCTCGTTGTCCTTAGAGCAGTTTCATTTCTGGGTTGGAGCCTCTGTTTGTGTGTTGTGTGCGTGAAGAGGAAACCAGCTCGGGAGGGGAAGGCTTGTGAATTTTGTTTTACTGTTAACTTTATTAAAAAAAAAAAAAAAATAAAGCTTTGAATCTTTTGGTCCCTCCATGCTGGCCCATGCTTTCAGCTGCTCCTGCCCCTCAGCACTGAGGATTTCCTGGAATTTTCCTGGAATTTCCATGTGTGAGAGGGTGAAGGAATCTCCTGGTTTATTTTGGTTGGCTCTGAAGCAGCATGTCCAGGGTTTTGAGTAACTTGTAAGTTATCTTAATTTTTTGGAAATATTGCCAACACTCAATCCAGTTTTATACAATCCCGTTTCACCTGCCAGCTGGATTTTTGGCTCTTTTTGTTTCTTTTTTTTTCCCATGGTTCTCCCAAGGTCCACTCGGGCATTAACTTCAGTGATAATGTGTGAGCTTACAATTCTGTATCAGAGAAATGCTGCTTTGAGTTTAAAGAGCAGCTTATGTGAGAATTCCCTGTGATGCAGCTGGAATTAAGGGCTTTGTGTTCCCAGGATTGTCCTGTTTAAGGGAATATTGAATTTGCTCTGGGCTGAATTCCTTCACTGTACTTTTTTTAATTAATCCACTTGAATATTTCATATTTGTGCTAAACTTGATTTTGTTGAGCTTGATGTGTGATTTCCTGTTACTGATCCATGATGTGGGTGAGTCTTTCATTGCCAAGTGAAGTCCAGGCAGGGATTGTGGGTGGTTTGAGATGTGCAGTGCCGAGCTCCTGGTGTGCAGCAGCTGGGCTGGTTGGTTAACCTGGCCGAGTGGTTTTCTCCTGGCAGTGATTTACTCATCCAAAGCAGCAAGGAAATGCAAAGCCCAGCTCTGAACTGACAGTCTGTACTCGCTTCTCTCGTGCAGTGTCAGGATGGGAACTGGAGGGATAGATGAGCTTCTGGCCCGGAGCCATGTCCAGATGGGTTTGGTTTTCACCTAAAAGGTGGTGTTGCAGCAGGATCTTACCTGGGAGAGGGCTCTGCTCCTGGAATTCTCCCCTGTTCTCTAGAGAGTGGAGAACCTTTTTGCCCAGGTGCTCTGTGAGTTCAGTCCTGTCTATGGAGGGTCCATGCTCAGCATGGGATGTGAGGGGAGCAAGAGGCAGCAGGGCCATGGCTGGGGATCCTGGGCTGGTGCTCAGTGAGGGGCAGTGGGGCCGTGGCTGGGTCCTGGGCTGACCTGGCAGTGCAGGGCCGTTGGAGGCCGGAGTTTGCTCAGAGAAGGGGTGTTGGTGCTCACAGGCCGGGCTGTGCGGAGAGAGAACCTGACACTGACTCTGTGTAACACCTGATTTTACCTTCCTTCTGCAGGAACAAACACTGCAGTGAGTTATTGCACGAGGTGATGGCTCTGAATGCCATGTCTTTGTCTTCCTCCCTCCCGAGGGCTGTGCATGTCCTTCCAGCGGGACAGGGACCGGCGCGGGGCCGCGAGGTCCCGGCGGTTCCAGCAGAGACAGTGCTGTCGTGGTCCTGCTGTGGTCTTTGGTCAGGATTCTTGACAATCTGCTTTCGTAGAGGGAAAATTTAAGGGCTTAAATTTTAGCACTGCAGAATAGAGTGTTTTACAACTCACTTGAAACTCAGCTTTCCAAGTGAGCCAGTGCTGAGTAATACTTTCAAAACCCGACTTTACCATGTTTATTCCAAGGTCCTTCACACCAGTGTGAGGGATTGAACCCACCCAGGTGCACCAAGAGCAGTTGGGTCCTGGCACCTTTCAGGCTCCAAAACGGTGAATCCCTGGGGAACCGAAACCCTGGTCTATGCACATCGATCCTCCCCCAGCTCTCCTGGCACTGTAAATCAGTTTACAGGGCTCGTTTAGTGGTGTTCCAGATCCATGATGTCTCATTCTCTGTGTGTTGTCGTCACTGTACAGTCTGGGCTGTTCTCAGTCTCCCATTGCTGAGTGCAGCCGTGTCCTGTGTCTGTCAGTGGGTTTGTTCTCATTTCCCCCTGCCCCAGGGAAGTGCAATCTGCTTCCTTCCTCCCTTCCTTCTCTCCAAGCTGTGAGTGAGCCCATTCCTTTGAGCACAGGAGTGGGATGGCTCTGCTTCTGGGAGAGAAAACGTATACAGCAGCTATTTATAACCTGTACATGAATGCATGATTTAATGTAGTTAAATATTCATATGGTGAGTGCCAAGACTTTTTAGGGAGCGTTATTATGAGTAAAGCAAAGGCACAGAACCACGGAATGGTTTGGGCTGGAAGGGACCTTTAAAGGCCATCGAGTCCAACCCCCTGCCATAGGCAGGGGCACCCTCCACTAGGATGCCCTGAGCTCTGTCCCTGTTCCCCTCTGCACAGAGCGGGGCTGAGCAGGGTTTGGTGGCACCCGGCACCTCAGGGCAGCAGCAGCACAGGTGGCACTGTGACCTCCACCGTGTCCCAGCACGGCCTGGGGACATGGGACTGCTTCTTTCCAGAAAATGTGCTCAGATGAGTGTTGCTTGGAGCGTTGCCTCCACACACGGAGGTTATTACGGTGGGTTGTGGTTGTGTGTAGCCCTAGGAAACAGGAGTGCCACTGCTACAGCCACTCGCAGCCCCCCTGCATGTCCTCTGGCTCCACAGGAGCCACTGGATGTAGGGATTTGTCACAGACACTGTGATTGTTGTCTTCAAGGGATGTTGTCCCTGAGCTGTTTCTAGAAGGACAAGGAGCTGATGGAGGTGCAGGAGGCAGGTGCTTCAGGTGCTGCCCCTGAAGCACAGGCGTGGTGGGATGGACATGATCAGGTGTGGTCAGACACTTCCTGCTCTTTGGTGTCACTCCTGGCCAGCTCTGGCCTGGCAGCTCCTGCCCAGGGTCTCCCAGGGGGAATGGCTGGTGCAGTGAGAGCTCCTGCCAAATGGGAAAGACCTGGAGAGAGCAGAGCTGCCATGGCTGAGGGCAGACCAGGCTGGTGTGTCGGGGGATCTTCCACCAGTTGTGCTGGGAGTTGTTCTGAGCAGCTCGAGAAGGAGCTGTCAGCTTCTCCAGGGAAGTTGTCAACTACAGGAAGAGTGTGTGGGGAGTGTGGCTGTGGGCAGAGCTGGCCTGTGTGGGCTCTGCTGTAGGACTGCAGTGTTTGCAGGGAGATAGGAATTGTTTGGCTGTTAGACTTTCCCTTGGATGTGGTTTTGCCTGATCATGCTCATGGAATCATGGAGTAGTTTGGGTTGGAAAGCTGTGAAGACCATTCAGGGGGTTCTGGTCACCCTCTTTGACTGGCTCCTTGTTGCTTTGGCTGCACAGAAGGTGCCATATTTGTTGTTTGAACACTCCTGGGAGTGTTCAGTGAGCAGGATCCCCACTGCTGACAGCTGTTGTAAATACAGGAATGCAAGTTGGAAAACAGGAGAAAGAAAAAAAAATGTTCTGGGACAACAGTATTATCCATTATCCATGGAATAGTGGGTCCCTCCACTCTGTATCTTCCAGGATACAAAGTGGAAGCTGCTGTGCTGTCATGGTGTTTCTGGCACAGAGGCTGGTCCAGCTCCGGTGCCAGTCCCTGTCCAGCTGTGCCGGTCCCGGTTCCGCAGCCACCAAACAGGGTCGGGCCACGTGCTGCTTTGCCACTTGCAAATGACTTCCTCAGTTTCAGTAGTAACTCTACATCTTCCCTTATCTCCAGTGGATGGTTTTCATCCTGTTTAAATTCGTGCCTTGTCCCTAGGGAACAGGATGCCCCTGTGCTGCACCCACCTCATCCCTGGAGCGGTGCCGGTCCCCAGGTGGCTGTGGCAGGGCTGTGACAGGGACAGGTGGCAGCAGCTGGAGGGGCCATTCCTGGGTGTCCCTGTGCCCCAGGCCCTGTGTGACTGTAGGAGCTGACATGTAACTCTTTGGCCTTCCTGCCAGGCCCGGCTCTCCCGCTGCTGCTGTCAGGGATGGGGTTTGTTATCCCTTCTCAGAGCAGCGTTGGGCATTTTCCCTTGCCCAGACCTGAGCTCGGGGGGACAGCTCTGGTCTGTTGCTGGGAGTGGGGAGCTGGGACACTGCGCCTGAGCTGGAGCATGGAGGATGGCCTGGGAGGGCAGGATCCGTGGAGAGCCTGGCTGCCATCCCAGCCTGTCCCACTGCCCCATCCCCATCCCTGCTGTCCTTAATGGCTCGTGTGGACAGAGTGTGGTGTGAGGTAGAGTCAGAGGGGCTGTGTGCGGAGCACCCCGAGCCCCTCAGTGCACGTGAGTCGTGGTGGTCACGACACTACAGAATAGTCAGGACAAATCCAGGCGCCGATGCGAAGCCACTTGGAGAGGAGCTTGTCCCTGCGCTGCCGTATTTATCTGAATTGGAATTCGGAATGTTTACCTCAGTGTACATAGCTCAACCTTTCCCTGGGAGGAAAGGGGAATTGCATGGAGCAATCGCTGTCCCATCGCTTTGTTAAACTCCTCATCCTCTCCCAGCCAGGCTCCGTGTCGGTACTGACTGTCCTGTCCCTCTTGGACCTTTCTAGGATGTGAATGGTAAAAATGTGAATATTTGTTGTTTACTTCCTTAGCAGAACTCCTGATGCTGTGTTTGTATGGGGAATCAGCCTGAGCAGACCCATATGCAATCGGTTTTACTTTATTATAAACTGTATATGATGTACAAACTAATAAAAACTCAAACGACGACAGTGTCACTGTTGTTCTTGAACAGGCAGATGAAGGAGATGTTCCAGCCGTGCATTCCAGTGCTGGAGTGATCTGGATGCTGGGGGTGTGGGCTCAGTTGGCCCCTGGGCAGGTGCTGCCAAAGGCCTTTTTGAGCTTTGTTGGAGCAAACCCTTGAGGTTCTGTCAGGAGAGGCCCTGGCTGAGCATTGGGCACTTGGCTGCCGCTGGTGTGGGAGCTGGAAGGATTTCTCCAGGGAGGGCAGGGAGGGTCACAGGTGATCTGGGTAGATTTATAGCTCACTTTTTTTATGTTACAATGAGAACTTATTATCATTCTCCATTTTGGAACAGCAGGAACTATTTCGCTTTCCTAGCAGAGTGTTTGGTTCCAGACAAGCCCCAGAGCTCTCCCTGCTTTTGGCCTCGACATTTGGAGGAGAAACACTCCTCACCCCGGCACCACTGGGCTCGGGCGAGCTGTGCCCAGTGACAGCCCCAGCCCAGCCCACGCCTCAAACACGGTCAGTATTTACAGTGTTAGTGTGGGTTAATGTCACTCTGCAGCTCCCCAGGCCCTGAGCCAGAGCCGGAGGCCGAGCTGGGACCTGACCTGGGACCATCAGTGGAGCTTCATATTAAATAGTGCCCAGGAGCCACCGCCCTGCTGGACCGGGGCCTGGTGGAGCACAAACACAGGTTTCAGTCAAACATTTAATGACAGAA
The DNA here is from genome assembly GCF_003984885.1 of Neopelma chrysocephalum. Lineage (NCBI taxonomy): Eukaryota > Metazoa > Chordata > Aves > Passeriformes > Pipridae > Neopelma > Neopelma chrysocephalum. Next base: position 158,489 of record NW_020897819.1, on the reverse strand, counting down.
GTGCTGGGTCAGTAACTTCCAGCCAGGGTTTAGGTTTGAGCAGACTTGAGTTACGCGGTTACGGTGCCTCCGCTTCCTACACTACGGGGTTACTCCAGCCTAACTCTTAACATTCAGGTGCATTAGAGGAAGGGAGTAAAATCTTGCATGAAGTGCAGTTCTGTACTTCAGACATGATTTTAGTTTCTATCAAATAAGATGGAAAAGATGTTAGTTCATCTCTTCCACTCCCTGCCAAGGCAGGATTGTTCCCTACAGGACAAGGACATAGGACAGTGCTTGGTCCAGCCCAGGTAGGGGGAAGTGGCCGGAACTGGCTGCCTGTCCTGGTGTTTCACTTGTTTCCCCCGTGGTCGGTGTCTTTAAGACATCACCTGGCACTGTGCCCTCCTCCAGGAGGAGCTGGGCTGGAGCTGGGCAGCTGCGGGACCAGCCTGGGATTGGGGCTGCCGGGACCTGCTGCCCTCAGCAAGGTCTGTCCTTAGGGGCCAAACCCTTGGTAAGGGACCACCCCTGACAGGAGTGAGCCACGTGCTGGTTCTGACCCCGTAATCAGCTGCCAGAGCAGCCGATGTCAGTCCCTGGATGTGGGAGGGGAGGGACATCCTGCAGTTCCCTTGGCTTCAGAGCAGCACCGACAGGCTTTGGTCAGTGCCAACAGGTAAAGGTCGAACGATTGTGGTTCAGAGGGAAGCGATAAAAGCCCAGAGTTGATCTTCCTCCAAGGAAGAAAACAAGCAGGACACCCTGGCTGGTTCCCTCCAAAACTCTCCCATTAAAATCCATGACAGTTTCAGTCAGGAGTTGCTTGTTTTCTTCCTTGTCCTGAGGCTGATAACTCCCCAGAGGCTTCACGCTGGGGTGGGCAGAAGGGTTGACTTTAGTAAAGGTACAATTATTTCTCTTTACACTTTAAGGTTACAGGAGTTACTTGCCTTTTAAAAACAAACCGAGGAGCTGCCCTGCCCGTGCTCCTAGATGATGGTGCAGGAGCTAAAGGCAGATCCCCGTTTGTTGGTGCTCTGCGTTGGCACGAGTTTTCCCTTCCCGTAGTACCCCGAGAATATCGCCCTCACATCGATCTTTTTAGAGAGGACGAGCATCCACATACCGTTATCAAAATACAGCAGTTTCCCTCCTCCAATTTCCCCCACTTGCTCCCCTTTGTTCCCCGCCTTTTCCAGCTTCACGAACTCCAGCAGGTCGAGCCCGGTCTGGACGGCCTCGACGCCGTTGGCGCAGCCGAGGGTGATGTGGGCCCGGCTGCCCCGCGGGAGGTTGTCCGCGGGCAGGATCTTGTCGGCGTCCCCAGGCCAGAGCTGCAGCTGCTGCTCGCTCAGCTCGATGCGAGCCCCGACAGTCTTTGTGGTGATGAACAGCGCTGAGATGGAGAGGGTGAAGCCTTTGCCATAGGAAGCCTTGACGGCCTGGAGGAGAGGGAGACACACGTGGAAGAGTGTCAGTGCCTGTGGGTGGGGATTCACAGCGCTGTCACTGTCCCCAGGCTCAGGGTAAGGTGGCTGCTCACAGCAGCTCTTGCTGTGACGTAGTTAAAATACCAAGTGCAAGGAGAAGGTCAGGGCCTGACACTCCAGCTCTGTGGATTTGGAGCTGGGTATGTCTTTATCCTTCACAAATTCCAATATTTAACTTGGGCTTATCTGCTCTGAAATAATCTGTCTGGGAGTGTAAATACTTCAGTTCATCGTCATTCAGCTCACACTGCTGGAGATGATGCTGGAGGGAGGGTGGGAGTATTTTGTTTGGGAATAGGAAACAGTCACCATCTCCACAACTCTGAGTTTTCTCCTGCACAGGCCACATGGACATAGTTCCTGTCTCTACCTTTGGCCTCTGGCTCAGAGCAAAGCCTGTCCCCAGCCCACCCCAGGCTCGTGGATCCCCTACTGGGAAGGGAGGGACACTGGGGGTGTGGAGAGGAGTTGGGACCCCAGCACTCACTTCCTGCTGCGCGTATTCCTCAGCTCCAGCTGCTTTTCCGAACTCGGTGTATTTCGTGGTGCAGTGCAGGACCCCGGGTGGCCTCTTCACAAAGTAGCTGGTGAGATCTATTTTTATTTTGGGATCATCGATAGCAGAAGCAACTGCAAATACAGGTAAAGAACATCACTGTCACAAAGTGATCCTCCCAATGTCACTCCACGAGCCCAAGTCCCACCTCAGGTCCCTTTCCCACCCTGTCCTTCACCTCATCTTTCTGGCTGCTGGGGAGCACTGGATGGGTAACTGAGCCCCTCCCTGCCCCCAGGCTCACCACAGATGGAGCCAGAGAACAGAAGCCTCTGCATGTCCTTGTGGTTTGTCTTAACCCTGATGATGTGGGTCCCTTAAAGGAGGGGATTGTTCGGCCTTTCCCATTTCTCTCTGACTCTTTGCCTTTGTCCCACCCAACCCTTTGGAACCAGGGGACACCCAGGACCCCACGTCCCACTGCTGCCACCCGAGCCCAGTGGGGTCAGAACTGAAAAGACTTCTCAGGAACTACCCTTTAATTTATTTTCACTTAAAAAGCAACTTTGGCAGCGATGGGGACCAGGTTAGTAGCTTTAAAAGCTTTAAAAAGCTTTTCTTGTTGACACATTTAACTAGAATTGGCTTGAGGAGCTGATCAGACTTGTTAACATCAACAGGTAAAAGCATGGTAAGATCATGTCTATACATACAGTATTTACTCTCCTTTTTGAAGGCTTTGAGACTCCCGAGCTCATCCAAGAAGGCCTGGCCAGCCTTTCTCAGGGTCTCCGAACTTCTTTTGCTCAAAAACCACCCAAAATACATGGGGAGGAATTCCTTCTCCAAGCTTGGCTTCATCTTCTTCAGCTCTTCCACAGACAGTTTCCACTGATTCTTGTCCTTCAGCTGGGGACAATCCAAGCGCCAGGGGGTTTTGGGCTCGGCGAAGATGACTTTGTACCGGTACTTGTCAGCAATGTCAAAGAGCTGCTCCAGCCGTTCCCGCTCGTGGTGAGTGTCATCCAAAACGATGACGCTGATCTCCCGTTTGCAATAGTCAACTAGATCCTCGTCCACCTTGGAGTACTCTTCAGGAATGGAGCTTCTTATTACCGGTGTGATTTTATAGTGGTCGACAGAGATGACCTTGCAGGCGTCCTTGTACCGATCGTGGATGGCCTGGGCCAGGGTGGACTTCCCGCTGCCAGGCAGCCCCCGGAGGATGAAAAAGGTTTTGGATTCCTTGAGTGTGGAGATGGTGTCTTCATCGTCCAGGAACGGGAACTGCAAACTCTCGGGTCTCTCTTTCGCTGATTGAGTAGACATTTTTCTAAATATTTTAGGCAGGAAGGTGTGACTCTTCTTGGAGAAGCCTCTGTTCTGAAATGGAAGGAGAAAACACTTTGCAGGGCAGGAACCCCGGAGACCACGTGGCCCCACTGGGACCTTTACTGGGAGAGATGGGGTGCAGGGAGCACCTCTCCCCCCCGTCCTCACTTGGGTGCCCTGCTGGGCTGACACCCCCTCCCACAGCTGCCCTGGCTGGTCCCAGGGCAGGGACCTGTGCCCTGACCCACCCAAGGGCTGAAGGTGCAGCCCCGCTCCCCTCCCTGGCCTCGGCAGCTGCGGTCCTGCCCCACCAGGAAGGGGAAGTTTTACCCGTCACGTGGCAGCAGCGCGGGCAGAGCTCCTTGTGTGACAAATTTAGCCTGAACGCTTGAACAAACCCCTGTGGCTGCCGGATGCCGAGGGCGCGGCGAGACCTGGGGAAGCCCAAGGGGAACAGAAAGTCCCAGCAGGTGCTCAGAGCTGCCACACTCTCGTCCCTTCACCTGAATTGCACACTCTGTCCCCAGGGAAGTGGCTGTTTCCTAGAGCAGCCCATGAGGATGACGCCGTCTCTCTCTGAGCTGCACTGGGGATCAGCACCCGAGTGCCGAGGAGGAGGGAATTAGGGCTCCTCTTGGGAAGAGAAACTTAGATTGCTTCCAGGAAAACCCAACCCCTCCCTGCAGCTGCCAGGTAGGGCAGAACTCGAAAGTGAAACCTCGAGTGCCGAAGGAAACGAAACACTTTTGTTTGGCAGCAGCGAGCGGGAAACGCTGCTGGGAGCTGGCACGGGCTCTCCCTCCCCTCCTGCCAGCAGCTCCTATAACTGGAATCCCAGATTAATTCCCAGCAGGGCCTGGAAAAACACGGGACTGCAAGGAAACGAGGGATTTCTCCAGCTGTGCGAGTTCACTATAGCATCAATGGGGCAGTCACTGTTTTTTGGGTCAATACATGAACTCTCCACCTCTCCAGCTGGGCCAGCCCAGCCTGGGACCCACTGGAGCCGAAGGCCATGGGAGTGATGCCCAAGGAGAGAGTTTTGCCTTTGATGCAAAAATCGAGAGGTTTTTCATAAAACATAACTGCTCTGCCTGGGGCAGAAAACTGCTTTTCCTCTTTGCAGATTGATGCTGTTGTTTAAAAAAACCCACTTTTCAGGTGATGAATTTCCCCATCTCTTTATTCCAGAACGTGGAGGTGGGTTTGGTTCCAAATGTCTGGGGAGCAGGACCAGGGCCCCACAGCTCCCACGGGCACTGCCCCGGGGTCAGCTGCAGGACGGGGACCCCGAGTGCTCTGGGGCTTGTGTAGAAAGAAATGGGCCCGCCAGGGCAGCGGGGACCCCCAGGCTCTCCAGGGACCTCCACTGCCTTGCCCGTGGACTCGGGGCTCCCGGGTGCCCACAGAGGAGGAAGCAGGTGAGTCACCTGGAGCTCTGTTCCTGCTCGCAGCGCAGGTGCCCCGTTTGCCCGGGGGTCGCAGGGCCGGAGCCGGTGCCGCGCTGTCCCCGCACCGCGCTGTCCCCGCACCGCGCTGTCCCCGCACCGCGCTGTCCCGCGGGCGGGGGCCGGGGCCGCTGTTCTGCCGCGGCAGCTGCTCAGGGGACTGAGGCGCTTTTCAGCCCCGCGAACAAAGGAACAATCACGGCCCCCCCCCGGGCCATTGTTCGCCGCCAGCTCGGGGACAACGGGCGCCTTCACGGCCCGGGCCGGGTGGACAAAGGCCCCGCAGAGCGCGGGGTGCGGGGTCCCTCCGGACAATCCCCCATTGAGCCCGGCCCGGCCCCCCCGCCGCCCCCACAAAGCTCCCGCTTGTCTCCGGCTCCCCGCGGGACAGGGGCTCGATCGCTCCCGGCCCTGGGCTGCCCGTGCCCCGGCGCCCCCCAGGGTGTGCCGGGACCCCCAGAACGGAGCCGCGGGGATCCTGGGGCCGTTCTCGGGGCCCGGCTGCCCCCGCGTCCCCCCACACCCAGCGCCCACGTGTCGGTGACGCCGCGGGCGCTTCCTCCCGCCGGGAATCGAAACCATTGCCCGAGCGGAGCGGCGGCACCGATCCCGGTCCCTGTCCCGGTGGCCCCGCTTACCATGGTGAGGGCAGCGGCTCCGGGGCGGCCGCCGGTGCGGAGCGGCGCGGCGTGGAAGCGGCTGTGGGGGGGGGGAGCGGCCGCGGCCTCTTTCATAGCCCCGGGTCCCGCCCGCCCCGCGGGGCCGTCCGAGCCCTCCCCCGGGGCTCAGTCCCCGCCCCGCCCGCCCGGTAGGTCCGGCCCCGGAGGAGCCGGTCCCGGGGATGCTGCCGGGACAGCCCTGGGCCGGGAGAGGAGATACGGGGAGAGAGGAGGCTCTGAGAGCGGCGGTGGCTCAGCCCAGCTCCTTCCCTGCTCAGGACACACCACTCCACTGCTGGGTATGTCTCTTGTTCAACATTTATTTTTTAGTCTTCCCGCCTCTGCTCTACTTTTCCCCGTTGCTCTCTTTTATTTCCTCGTCCGTTTCCCCATCACTGGCATTTCCATATGCTTCTGTATCACTGCCGGCTTCCTCTTTTGGCTTTTCATCTTGATTTCCTGTGTCTTCTTCCCCTTCCTCCCTCTCTCTGTCCTCCTCAGATTTATTGTTTTCTGTGTTTTCTGTATCGTTCCCGGTTTCTTCTTTTGGCCTTTCATCTTGATTTCCCATGTCTTGTTCCCCTTTCTCCCTCTCTTTGTCCTTCTTAAGCTTGTTGTTTTTTGTGGGTTTTCTATCATTCTGGGCTTCTTCTTCTGTCTTCTCATCTTGATTTCCCATGTGTTGTTCCTCTTCCTCCCTCTCTCTGTCCTTCTCCAACTTGTTTTTTGTGTTTTCACGGCTGGAGTCACGACCTGGGGAGGAATAAGCAAACTTAAGCCAAGTCCCAGCACTCAGCAGTCGGGCTCAAGAAAGGTCCCCCGGCTCCCTCACCCCCACCAGGAATCTCTTGCTCTCAGGAGCCCCTGTGTTCTGGGACAGGGGGTGCTGGGAAGCAGCACTGAGGGGAGCAGCACTGGGTGCTGTGGGCACAGCACCCTGCCAGGACCCCTCACCGGGCCCAGGGAGGGCCAGCGTGTCAGTGACACCGGGCCCAGGGTGCAGGGGACACTCAGGGAGCGCTGCTGTCTGGACTTGCACCAAGATTTTAATTCACTGCTTGGAAGGAAATGAGTGCTGTGGGAATTCTAAGGTGCAGCTGCTGTGCTCCAGAAGAGGAAAATGGGGAGTTTTTCCATTTCTGGGTGCTGGGAGTGACAAGTACCTTTCCGTGAGCGAGCTGTCGCTTCTTTGCCGCCTTTGCTCAGCTGCTTGATGTAGCTTTTGCTCACCTTATCCAAGGCCTGAAAGGGATGTGGCTCTTAATAAAAGCCCCAGAAATGCAGTTACATATCCAAGTTTTTTCTTTTGCCCTCTGCTGTTGTTAGCAAGTCCTTTCCTACCACAAAACTCTTCATTTCTCCAGCATTACTGCCTGGAGTATCCCAGCTGGGATAACAACTGCTCACGGATGCTGCCCTGAGCTCCTCCACCCTGCAGCAGCCCCCTTACCGCAATGATGGTGTTTTGAGCAGCTTGGTCGGGCACAAGCTTCGCCTTTTCCAGGGCCTTTTCAAAGTTCAGGATCGCAGACCGGTAATCCTTTAATTTCACTGGAACAGACAAGGATATCAGCTGGTTTAACCCAGGATCAGGAGAACAACCAGAGGTAATCACACCAGTCTTGATCTGAGGGGTTGCTTTGGCTGTTAAATCCCAGAGATGTTTTCAGAACGGCTTCTCCACCCTGAGAGCAAAACCTGTGCCCGCCCCTTTACCTTGTGCCTGTGCCACCAGCACAGTGGCGTGGAGCTGCCACTCCACATCTCCCTCTTCATCCGCTGACTCCAGAGACTTCTCTCCGCAATCTTCGGCTGTTTCAGCTTCACCCAGCTCGAGGTAACACCGGCCGATGTCATGGAACAGACAGGCCTTCTCCAGGCTGGATTTTGCCATTGGAATCCTCTTCTCCCAGCTTCAAGCAGAGTAAGACAGGCAGTTATCGACTGTCGCTGGGTGCAGTTATGATTCAGTCGCTGATTTGATAACTGAGGGTTCAGGTATGAAAACTTCCCCCGCCCCTGCTGCAGTGGGAACACACAACTGCCCAGCCATGGCCCGGGTCACTCCAGGCCCCCACTGCCCTCCCTGCTGGGCTGTACTCACGTGTTGATGGCCTGCTGGAACCTGCTGGTCCGGGCGTACACGCGGCCGATGTTGTCCAGGGCCCGGGACACGGAGTCGGGCAGAGCACTGTGACAGGGACACAGAGGGATTGTGGCACTGGCATCGTCCTGCTCCTGACTCACCCTGAGTCCCTCTGGTGCTCCCCATGGCCTCAGGGAAGTGTGGGGGAGTAAAGGGCCCAGGTCAGACTGAAAGCCATGAAATTAAGGTCAATTTTTGATTTTATTTACAGCTGGCAACTGACCCCATGGGACACAGGGGAAATGGTTTAGCTTTATCTTTGATTATTGTTATTTTTTGTGCAAATCTGGCATTCCTTGTAAAAGTCTTTCCACTTTTCTTTGTCTCAGTTTCCCTCTGGGTCCCTGACATTCATGGATGATCTCTGTCTTCCAAAGGGAAGGCCCAAAAATGTGTCTGCAGGCTCCTGGCACCAGCCCTGCTCCCTGTGCTTGGACTGAGCTGCTCCATGCCACAGGCGGCTCCTATAACAACGGAGCCTGTGGGCTTTAATTTTTTTTCCTTAATTATCCTCATTCCCATCTTTGGAAGTGGCTTTGCCTACCTTACCTTAGAGAAGGAAAAACCCATGAGTGGAGCAGCCAAATGAGACGGGAATCAAGGAATAACCGACTGGTTTGGGTGGGAAGGGGCCCTAAGGATCATCCAGTTCCAGCCCCCCCGCCACGCGGTCATTAACGGGAATCATTAGCGAGTCATTAAGAGTCATTAACGGCGTTTCCAGCTGCAGCCGCCAGAGGGCGCGGCCCGCCCGTCACCGCGGCCTTTGGGTCCTTAAAGGAACTTTAAAAGGGCCCTAAAACCAGGTATCTCCTCCTGCCTCTCTCCTGCTAATTCCTGCCTTTATCTGGCGCACCCGGGGAGTGGGATCACCAGGAGAAAGGCAGCCATTTCCTAAAACAACACTCATTTCCAAAGGGATTTTTGAAAATGAGAAACAACCCGTCAGTGACATTTTGAAAGCCCGGTGCAGTATTGGCAAAAATGACCCCCAAACCACTTCAGTTCAAGCCACTATTCCGTGTTTTCTCACGTGCTTTGCAAACTGTTACTAAGACTACATTTTGCTCCACTGTGGTTCAGCTGGAAGAGCTGCAGGATGTGTCCAGTGTGGGCAGGTAAGTGCACCTGGGAGAGACCTTTATTTCAAGCTGCTCTCATGGCCTGAATGAAAAGGGTTTTAAGACAAAATGTAGCAGCAAACTGGTGCAATTTCAAGCCTGAGCTTCCTGAGAAGGAGGTGCCTGCTTGAGGCTCAAGTGCTGACATTGGGACTTGTGTTCTTTCACTTTGTTTCAGCAGAGGTTTCAATGTGCCCCATGCTCTAGGTCCTAAAAATCCACTTCAGGCTCCTTATTTTTGAAATAGTAGAGATAAAAAGTCACCAGAGACCCTGATACACAGGCAGAGCTGAATGTGTGGCCCTGTTAAACCTCCAGGTGAGAATAACACCATTACCTAATGCTAAAACACCCCCACGAGGTACTTTCCCCTTTCCCCACCCACCTGAACTTCCCAGCACTTACTTCTGCCTGGCACAATCCAGATCCCTCCTGTAGCTGCGCAGAGCTGCCTCCATCTGTCCCATCTCCACCTGTGCGTTCCCAATGCAGCTGTGGAGGTCCCCAATCAGTTCACTCTTGTTGGGAACTTCACTCTCTGCCCGCCCTTGTATCTTTTTCAGGAGACGCTCAGCTTTCCTGCAGCTTTCCTCAGCAGAGCCTCTGGCCAGCACTGGGGACGGGGAGCAGAGTTTGGCACTGGGGTGTGACACAGAGATGTTGAGACGTTGTGGATTCCCCATCCCTGGGAGTGTTCCAGGCCAGGTTGGACGGGGCTTGGAGCGACCTGGTCTACTGGAAGGTGTCCCTGCCTATGGCAGGGGGTGGAGCTGGATGAGATTTATGGTCCCTTCCAACCCAAACCATCCTGGGATTCTGTGATACTGGGGAAGGGAGACCTAGTGCAGCGATAACCCTCAGGCAAAGGCTGGGAGTGGTTAGAGCTCCCCACAGCAGTGGGAGGCACTCAGCTTCCAGCCAGGAACCTACTCAGCTCAATGTCCTCCATGTCCTTGGCAATGGCTCTGGCAACTTCAGCCGGTTTCTGTCTCCTGTCCCCCATCCCCCTCTGCTGCAGGAGCCGGCGCTCGTACAGCCGGGCGTAGATCGGCTTCTGCTGCTGCCAGAAGTCCCGGCGTTGGTTCAGGTAGGAGATGCCATCCAAAACCAGGTCTTCGACTTTCCCCCCCTGCCTCATGTTGATCTGCATCAAGTCTGGAAATAAGATAAGGTGGAATCCAGGTGAGTGTCAATGGACCTGAGCTGCAGTGAAGTGGGGAATCGCTTGGGAATGTTCTTCCGGTCTGACAGAGACAGTCCTGGAAACTAAATTGTCCTGTGCTCCTCAGAGCTGAGGTAATGGGGGAGTTACCAGCATTTATAACAAACCCACAGAGGAGTCACAGCCCTGTGAGCAGCACTCGGCGCTGAGCACGAGTGTCAGTGGGTTTGTCGTTGTGACAGAAGTTCAGTCACTTGCAATGAAGCTGTTTCTCCTTCTCATTTCATCAGCACAGGCTTCTCTGAGTTGATTTATCGATGGGGAAGGAAATAAGCCCATATTTATAAATGTTGGACCTGGCTCCAAACCACCTGCCCTCTGCAGACACCTGCCCATGTCCAGCACCACGTGCTACGTGAGCTCTGGTACGAGTAAGGAAGAGTCACAGGGACAAAAACGAAGAAGAGAAATAAAAAAAGGATAAGAGGAAAAGAAAAACAGAACCTGCTTGGAAGGAACATTTAGGTAAACACAATGGAGAAACACCTTCATCCTTGAGCAACTCCTGCAGGAAGGTCTTGTCATCATAAAGCTGTCCCAGAAGCTCTCGCTCTGTTTTTGGATTCTTCACACGCTGCTTCTTTTTTTTCCCTTTTTGATCCTTAGTTGGTAGGTTCTGCAGTTTCTGGTTGTTTTTTCTGCTCTGTGTTGAGAAAAAAAGCAAAGGAAGTTGGGGGAGATCAGTGGGGAACACTGGAATGATCAGAATTCTGTCATGCTCCATATAAGGCAGCTTATTTTTTAATTAAAAGGAAAAAGTCAGTGTCTCACCAGCTGCTTTGGTCATGAGCAAGTGAAATTCTGCAGCCAATCGTGCTCCCTAAGGACCAAGAGGGTGTTACAGGAAAAGCAAGAACTAGTTCTGGCCTCTTGGAGGAGCAAGACCCTTCTGCCACAGAGCACCCCGAAGTGAAGCAATTGAGAAAGTGTCCATTATCAAAACTGTGACCTTAAACATCAGGTAAACCCAAAGTCAATATTGGAGCTCATGGCACCCTGCTGACCTCAGGGCTGTTACTCATTAGCCTCGGATGGGCGACCAGCAACACCCCCAGGAAGGGCCTGGGGAGGAATTCCACACTGGGCTTTGTTTCTCCCCTTGGCTCTTCCCTGCCCTTCTGCATTCTCCTGTAAGTTCTGGGTGGTTTGAGCCAGACCTGCACTAGAAGCAGGTGATAAACACTCATGATGGGTCAGTGTGTTTAAATGCTCAGGGAGCCCTTCAGCAGACCTGTGTCCCTGCAGGGACTGTCTCCCTTCCCGTGCCCATTTCAGGCAGTTTTAGCATTGCAACCACTTTAGAAGCTTCTCCAGCAAGAGCTCTGTGCTGTACCTCTGCCTGCCTGCTCACGAAGCCCAGCTCCTCCTTGTTCTCCAGCTTCACCGAGGCTGGATCTGCAGACACAGAGGAAACCCCTGTTAGTGCCCACAACAGCCACGCAGGCTCCTGTCAGTAAAATGCCCATAAAGGTGCCAAGCCCAAAATGTTCAGTTTGAACTGAAGCTGTTCTAATTCTTTCCCATGGAACAGGGGGTGTTGGTGTGTCCTGGGCGCAGGGAATGCACCTCATCCACCAGCTCCTCTTGGGATTTTAATTCCTATTTTACACAGCACCAGGGGCTCTCATTGCAGCATTCCTACAGACAGGCTACATCCTGCATGGAAACTGGGGAAGGAGAAGGATGCAGGTTCTTCTGGGGAATCACAGCAGGAGTGTAAAATGGCAGGAAAGCTCTGAGCACAGGGAGCTCCTGCAATCCAGAGGATTATTCTAAAGGTTTGTGCACTGACATTAGGGCAAAACTCCCTAATGTGTCCAAGGGAAGGACAGAGCTTCCCAGGCCAGTGCAGGAGGATTCCCTTTGGCACAGCCATGGGGCCCAGACCAGCAGTGTGGGCACAGGCAGATCACTGGGGCAGCAGTTCCCGATCCTGCTGCATGAAGCACAGGCAGGGAAGCACTTTGGGAATGTGCCCTGTTAATGTGTGTGCATTTCCCAACTATTCAAACATCCAGATCCATGCCGATGTGTTTGTTTCCCTGCATCTTGGAGCTATTGACTGATGTATAAAAAAAGAGTTTTCTAGTTTTTTACACCACTCCTGTACCTGCAGCCCAGGGGCTTGAGGGAAGTTAGAGACCCTGCCTTGAGCCCAGGAAGATTCCAGCTGGGAGCTGTGGCAATACCTGATCATTGTGCTAAGCTCAGGAAGCAGCAGGAATGGAGGAAAACAAGCCAGATGTGCAAACCTTCCCTGTTTTTTTAAATAACAATTCCATATGAAAGCGCCGCAGGCTCTGGCGCCGCTGGCACGTGAGTTAATCCCTGGCACTGGGGGAGGGCTGAAGTTTGGAAATTTCGGGGGAGGGAGGCCTGGCCTATCTGGGGATCTGTGCAGGGTGTGAGCGGGGCGTGCCGGGCGCTGGGCAGGGATAGGCTCCAGGGATAGGCTCCGGGATGCACCGGAGCGGATCCAACCCGCCAGGCAGGTTTGGCAGCCCCAGGGGGGGCCCGAGCACGGGGCTCCCTGCACGTGTCATGTCAGGGGTGGCAGCCCCAGGTGAGGTGTGTGTGTGTGCCCCGGACTGGCACAGACTGACTGTGCCCGCCAGCGTGGCTGAGAGAAAAACTAGGGGACAAGGGACAAGTTCTCCGTTTGCTTTGAACCCCACGAGGTCCTTGGCCTCTCCTGTCTCTGCAGGACCCGCTGGTGATCTGAGCCAGAAGTGATGAAAGCAGAGCTCGTTGCAAGAGTCAACAGTTTCACTGCTCTTGTGCAATGGGAATTGGAGGAGAGTCAGGATTTCGGGAGGCCAGTCTCAGGCAGCATGGCACATTTCATTCCAAACTTTGAATATTGGGATTTAGATCTCAAAATGGATTCTGGAATTAAATGGATTCTGAAATTAGTGCTGGAGGTAGATCATAGAATCGCAGAATCCCAGCATGGTTTGGGTTGGAAGGGACCTTAAAGCCCATCCAGTTCCAACCCCTGCCATGGGCAGGGACACCTCCCACTAGCCCAGGTTGCTCCAAGCTCCTTCCAACCTGGCCTTGGACACTTCCAGGGCTGGGGCAGCCACAGCTTCTCTGGGCAACCTGTGCCAGGGCCTCCCCACCCTTATAGGGAAAAATTTCTCCCCAGTACCCCAAGTAACCTTGCCCTTTCTCAGCATGAAGCCATTCCCCCTTGTCCTGGCACTGCAGGCCCTTGTAAATAGTCTCTGTCCACTTTTCTTCTCGGCTCCCCTCACACATTGGGAGGCCACTGGTGAGATGATCTACTCTGGTCTGTATTCCCTGGAACATTTCCATGGTGACTTTGGAAATTTTAGTATCAGGAGTTGCCTCCAAAACTGAAGGGATCAGACACTGTGTGTGAATGAGCACTCAGGGGGAAAAGGAGGAAAAAAAGAGCAGGGCTGGGCTCTTTGTGGTGCTTCCTGGTGCTTCTGGATTCACCTGCCACTGAGCACGTGGACCCAGCAGCAGCAGGACTGTGGTGTGGGGCCCTTGGGTCACTGGCAGAGCTGATCTGCCATCAGCTGTGCCCTGAACAGTGTCAGCCAGGCTCGTGGGGGCCAGGAAGTGGCACTTCTTACTGCCAATGCAGTTCATAATTGCCTCCTCTGCCTTGTTGATGCCCAGCTGGAATTTGTGCTGGTCCGGGCGGAGCCTCCGGCCTCGATGGTAAAACACCAGCGCGAACTCGAAGTCCCCCATGGTGTAGAGGGTCTCTGCCTTTTGGTAAAGCCCCTGAAATGACATTTGGGAAAAGAAATGATTAAAAAGAGGGAAAAAAGTTTCATGGATCTCAAGTAACTCCTGACAGGCAGAAGGGAGAACCCACAGGTGGCACAACCTGAGTACAACAAACCCCAGTCCTGGAGCTGACTGAGCACCTCCACTGCTCCAAGAGCAGCAGAAACCTTAGGAGTGTTTGGAGTGAGCTGTTCCCTCCCAGCTCTGCCTCAGACCCTTCAGGGTCTCACAGATCCAGGCCAGCCCTGGCCCCCCCACTCTCACCACTTCCTCTGGTTACCTCAGTGAACGCTTTGTCTCTTTGGAGCGAGGCTTCAGCATCCTTCAAGGAGTTTTCTGTGTCCCCAAGTTTCAGGAAGCACTTGGAGCGGGTTATAAGGCACTGCTTGTCCCCTGCCCTCAGCTTCAGTGCCTGGAACCACAGACCCAGACATGTCACCAGTGCTGGCTCAACACCACAAATACACAAGTGCAGGTATTTGGTGCCACCTGCACAGTCCCCACATGGATCTTGATGACAGATGATGATAAAACCGCAGGATTTTTATTGAAAAGAACCTTCCCTTGCAGTTCACAGGTTCCCTGTGCTGCAGGGGCTGCCCTGCCTGGGTCACCCCCTGGTACCGAGACCTCCTGGGGACACGTCCCTCCGAGCCACCTCCCCTCGCCGCGGGTGCCACTTTCCCTCCGCTGCCTCTTCCCCCTCCTGAACCGAGTCGCGGCCGCCCCGGGTCGAGGCCCGTCCCGCCTCGGGCCGCTCGGTGTCCCCGGACCGCGCCCCCGCCGCGGCGCTCTCACATTGTTGAAGCAGCCCAGCGCCTTGCGGTGCTGCCCGCGCCGGCTCAGCGTCGTCCCCTCGGTGATGAGGCTGCCGAAGGTGACGATGGGCCCGGGGTCCGGGTCCGCCATGGCTGCGCCGCGCCGCCGTTGCCGGGCAACGACCCCGCTTCCGGTGGAGGCCCCGCCCCCGGAGTGACGTCAGGCGCGCCCGGTCAGTGCCCACGTGGGTCCCGGTGCCCCGGGAGCGGCTCCGGTACCGACCCCTCACCCCGGCCCGGCCAGGCACGCCGGCCCTCGCTGCTGGGCAGGCGCGTCCGCGGGCCGTGCCCGGGGCTGCCGGCGGGTGCTCGCGGTGTCTCTGTCCCGTCCCGACCCGGTGCCCGTGCGGTTCTGTTCTTCCGCCCGCGTTCCCGGAGTCCTGCGCGGCCCCAGTGCAGCCGCGGTGCCGAACGCCGGGCAGAACCGGTTCCTCTGCTCCGCCCGGTCACGGCCGGTGCCTCCTGCAGCGGCAGCACGAGGGGCAGCCGCCGCCCCCCTGCCATCGGTTATTCGGGACCGTTAGGCGCTCGCGGGTGGCCCCGGTACCGGTTTCGCCGCTGCAGTGGCCAGTCCTGGCCAAATAAATGACTAACGGGAGATGCTGCTGGTTCCCTCCCGTCCGTGCTTCAGTCCCGACTTTATTTTGGCGCTGGGTGAGACCCCGCGCCAAGATTCGTGTTGGAGACACTTTGTTCCTGCCAAGTGACTCACAGTGGGGGGGGAGGTGTCTGTCCCGCTCGGGGATGGTGACATTTAACGTCACCATGAGGCAGATCCGCGGTGCCGGGGCTGCGCGTACCCGGCCCGGCCGCAGCGGGGGCGGGAGGCGGGGTGGGGGTCACGCCAGGGTGGGGAGACACAGGCGGCCGAGCCCCGGAGTGACACACCCCGTCCCCGGGGAGCCGCGCAGGGAGTTTCAGGCAGTTGAAGCGTTCGGGAATAGTTTTCCAGGGATACTTTCCCCACTGGCAGCGCCGGGCGTGACACGCTGTGCCCAGCGGGGTGGGCAGGAGCATCGTGTCCGCGGGGCCGTCGCGGGGCTGTGCCCGCTCTGGTGACACCGTCACGGGGGCGCAGCAGCCCCGGCCGCCGGGGCAGAGACCGCGCCGGGTGCCCCCTCAGCACTGCTGATGAGCGCGTTAGTCACAGGCTGGAAATACCAGGGAAAAAGTGAACGTGGGATGGGTGTTTCTGGGAAGCAGCAGAGCCGTGACGGCCGCCGTGAGAGGCTGGTGAGGAAATGGCACAAAGAGGAGGCAGGACGGCCTTGCCCCCCCAGCGTTCCCGGTGCCTCGGGAAGCTCCGTGAGCCTCCCGTTGGCCGCTTCCCCGGGGATCGCGCTCCAGCGGTGCCGCCCGCGCTGGGACCGGAGAACCGGCTCCGGCGGCGCCGCCACTCCCCCGCGGGCACCGCCCGCCCGCGCAGTTGCAGCACAGCCCGCGGGAGACTCCTCGGCCCGTCCCGGCGCCGGGGAACAAGCCCCGCTCCCGGTGCCGGTGACGTCATTAGGGCCCCGATTACGTCAGCGGCGGGGGGGTCACGGCCGCGAGCGCCGCCGGGGGGCGGGGCGGAGGGTGGGCGGGACTACAACTCCCACAAGGCCCCGCGGCCGCGCCCCACCCGCGGTGGCCAATGGGCGCGCGGCCGGCGCTCAGGCAACGTGCACGTGGCGGCCGCGGCGGCCAATGGGCGGCGGCGGGTGCCGTGACCCGATGGGCCGAGGGGGCCGCGCTCGGCGAACAAAAGGCGGCGGCGGCGGCGGCGGGAGCGCGGCCGGGCGGGAGCGGAGCGGGGCAACGCAGCCGAGCGGCGCCCGGGTGAGTGCGGGGGCGTCGGGCCCCGCCGCTGCGGAGGGGGGTCCGCCCGCCCCGGAGAGCGGCTGCGGCTCTGCCCGGCACATGGCGGGGCCTCGCGGGGCCGCTCCCTGGGGCGGCAGTGGAAGGGGCTGCGTGTCGGGAGCCGCCGTGGTTCCGGCCGGCCCCGGCCCCACCGGCTCGCTGGAGGGCGGGCCGGCCCCGGGAGCGCCGTGGTCTCGCTCAAGGGGCGGGTGTGCGGCCGCGAGCGGGGGGCGGCCGGAGCGGAGCCCCGCGCTCCCGCCGGCACGGCCGCCCTGACCTTGCCGGGGTGTCCCCGGAGCGGTGCCGGTGGCCGGGGCGCGCTGGGGCGCGGGCGATGTGCGGGGGCACAGCGCAGGCATCAGCGAGGGGCTGGGAAGTTGCCCCGGGCTGTGCCCGCGGCAGCTCCGCGCTCCGGCTTTGGGCGTCTGTTCCTTTCCCAGGCAGGTCCAGGAGGGCCTTGGCCAAAGCACCTGCACCCCCTGCCAGGAGGAAAATCCCTTCGTGGCCATCCTGGAGGGGCAGTCCCGTGTCGGGATCTCGCTGTTCCCGTACGAGCAGGAGGGTGCACAGCGCGTGTCGCTCCCTTCCCGGGACAGGTGGCTGTGTTCCAGCTCTCCTGTTTGCTGCCTGCAAACACCTCCTGTTTGTCTTGCTGCTTTCGAAATTCTCATCCTGTTGTACAGACTCTCCCATCCCTCTGTTGAACTATTTGTTTTCTGCAGCAGCATCTAAAAGCTGAAGGCTGAGGTGCATCCTGAATATCCTGTTTGTAGGTGTCTGTACTTGTTCTTATCCCTAGTTGGGTTTGGAGTTCAGAGCATCAGCTCTGCTGCCCAATGCTGTGATCAAACTGTATTGAGTTTCCTGCATGTGAGGCTCTGCAGCACTCTCCAGGTAGCAGGGCTTTTCCCACTGTTCCAGTGCTGCCTGAAGTGATTCCCAACAGCCACGGTTGGGAATTCTGCCAGGGAACCTGCCACTGCTTCCACTGTGCAAGCAACATGGGAAGGATTTAAGGAATAAACATATTAAGGACCTTCCCAAGGCTGCAGAATAAGATGGCCTTTAACGACAGGGTTCCAAATTCCCCACTTGTGGCAGTGGGCACTCACCAGGTGTGTGGAGCCCGTCCACTGCTCTCCGTTGGCCACACGTAACCCAGTCCCTGGTCCCTTCCCCTCCCTGGCTGCCGCGTTGCTCTCAGGGGTTCCACGTGTGTGGGGAGCCTCCCCCAGAGCTGGGCAAGCAGCACCTGCTTGCATCACCCCGCACTGCATTTCCCAACCGCTGCTGCGGGACCATGACCCGGTGCTGGCCCTCGCTGTGCTCTGCTGAAACGTGGGCACTGCCAGGTGGGAGCTGATGTAACTCTTCGTGCTGCCGTGGGCTGAAAATACTGGCTGAGCTTGAACTGCGTTAATAAGTGACCCGGGATGGAGTGGGAAGGCTGCTTTGCCATATGAGTTTGTTGACATAATTCTTGGGAGAGCGGGCGAGAAATCTTCACTGGGGAGGGAGTCCTTTCCTCCTGGCAGAAGCATTGTTCAGGTAGGATTGGAGCATGGTACTGAGCAGCATGGTCTGTCTGAACACAGACTGGTGAAGTGGAGTTACAACTCTGCAACCAGAAAGGGTTTGAAGAAAAACAAACCAAATCAGTGCCTTTAATACCTTTTCCTCCCCTTGCAGAGCAGACCGTGTTGCGCTGAGTTAATGCCACATCGTTGATCTCTTGGGAGTCAGGGAGACTTTACCTGGATTCTGTGTCAGGAATGCCTCCCTGTTTCTCCATTTATGTTTCCTTTGGATCTGCTGCATGTTCCCTTCAGCTGGTATTGGGGCAGGTGTATCAGTTGTGTCACAGCAAACACAACATCCAGCTCTAGGATCCTTGCCTGCCTCTTGCCATCCTACTGTATTTCTCTGTCAGTACATTTGGGGAACATTCCTCAAATATAAACCTCTTAGCGTATTTGACAGGTAATGTTTTGAGGGAATACATGCTGCTGAGCTCCTGAAAATGTGCTCTAATCCATGACTCTTACTTGCTCTGGACTTACCAGCAAAGGCTGGAATCCAGCACTTCTTGAATTGGTGGGTATGGATGATGAGAGGTCTCAGGTGTTGCAGGGAAGCTGTTTGTGTTGGAACCTCAGTAAATGAACACAAATCTGTGGCACTTCCAGAAAGAACTTATTCTTAAACCAGTCAAACCACTTGCACTTGTCAAACCAAGACAAGGTGTGTGACATCCATAGGAGAGAGCTCTGCTTCAAACACAGGAATGGCCCCGGTGACCCGGGCTGGCCCCAGAGCTGACCCTGCTTTGAGCCTGAGGTTGGGCTGGGTATCCTCCTGAGTCCCCTCTAACCTCAACTATTCTGTGATCTGATGATCTGTCACCTTTTAACTGAAAACTTCACGGCATATGCTGTGGGAAACGGTTTAAAGTGGCAGTAGATCGTCCTTGGCTCGGCAGATTTGGCCAGCAACCAGCTGTGCTTCCATCATAGACCCTTCAAGGGAAAGGCAAGGCAGTTTGTAACTGGCTCTGAAGGGTTGTGATAATGCAGGTACAGTGTCCAGGGAATCATCACAGGCAGCTGGAGAGGCAGCACAAGTTAGAAACTGAATTCCATCTGCCCCTATCCAAAACCTCGTGCAGCGGAGGTTGCACAGTGGGAGCAGATTGGAAAAGGCTTTTTGTGCTGCTGACTTGAATCTGCCCTTGTGTGTGGTGGGTGCAAGGTCTGGGACCTGAAGTGGTGAGAAAATTGCAGGTCAGTCTTGGCTAATGAATGATGAACAGAGCAGTGTCTGGGTGTGAAGCGGTGAAAGAGAACATTGTTACCACACAGTTTGTGTTTGGGACAGAGATAGGGACTTTTCTTTCCTCCCTTTCTTCAGAGGTGCAGCCATTGCTCTCTCCAGCACTGCAGGTGATAAGCATGACTGAAAACAAGATTATCCCTGACAAGATGAGAGTCTGAACCTGCCCCAGTCCTGGGAAACTGCAGAGAATGGTGACTCGAGTCCGTGCCCCTGCTTGGTGTTTGCAGAACAGATGCAGGAAGTTAATGGAGGTGCTCGGATCGGGTCTCCCTGGTTGTCAAGGGACCTGCACGAGCGCACACAGCCAGGAATTGCTGATGCCCTATGTATTTTTTCCTGCTGATCTCTTAGCTTAACAGTTCAGCAGACTGAAGCAATTGTTTTGTGCTGTGTGTCCCAACAGAAAGGCGGGGTTGGAGCAGCGGAAAAACTGAGTTAGGGGCAGCAAAACGGAGTGAGGGGCGTGATTAAAGACTTACCGGTGTTTAGGAAATCTGAACCTCAGGCAGATAAGGTCAGAACAGCCTCATTCCTGCTGTTCTGTTGCCATGGCATGAGGATGTTGTTATTTTTCATCTACTGCTATTGTAATAATCCTCTGGTTTCCTTTCTTTGCCCCGGTAGCATTACTGGAAAACTGAGGTGATGACCAGGAATGGTTCTGAGAGGAGCAGCTCCACAGGGCCACTCTCCTGGGAGTGCCCCACACTTTGTGTCCCTTGGGTTTTAGGAATCCCATTTCTGTCACTTTTTCCCGCTGATGGTTTTTACAGGACTGTTTTTGATAAGACCTGAGGGGTATCCTGGGTCCAGTTTCTTGCAATTGCAGGTGATTCGTTGACATAACTGGCCTCAGCTTGAGTGGTTTGATTTGTAAACGTGGACTGAAGTTCTGCAGTGCTGTTCAGGGGCTCTGTGACTACCCTGGAGAAATGGCAAAATACTTGGGTTTTTTTAAAGAAATATTTTTGCCACTTTCTTTTACCCATTTGCTGGTGCTGCAGTGAAATGTGATGCTGTTTCTCTGGGACTGGGACTGGCCCTGAGCAGATTGTGGAGTTGATGGATTTTGAAGGGATATGAATCAGGAGTATTCCAGCTTCCTCCCAGGCAGAACAAATGGCTGCAGGCACCATGGGAGCAGGGTTTGCTCTCAGAAATACCTCTGTTTTAAAGCAAAAATCCTAATGGAAAGTTTTCAGCACTCTGGTACGGGGGGGGTGTGCAGCTGTGAGGCAGGGCAGCGGTGTGGGGTCTGTGGGAGCTGAGTGTGTCTGTGTGTGCCTGCAGGACAGGGCTGGGATGTTGGTTTGGGGTTTGGTGGTTGGTCTCCTCTGGCTGCTCACAAGAACTCCCCTCTCCTTGGGCCACGTTGGCTTTGGCACTGGGCTAATAAACCAACAGGGCTGTTTTCAGCAGGCAATGTTAGGGGCAAGTGTTTCTGGTGACAAGAGTGGGGATTGGTTCTGATGAAAGATGGGGAGCTGCAGAAACATTGCCTGATGCTGTTTTGAAACAGGATTAAATTGGAAGCTGTGCTGCAACTATTTAGGGCTTTACATCATAACTCCCTGAGAGCAGCCCTGCTGGTCTGTAAAGTCTTTTGGCCCTTCAGTAGCTTTGCCTTTGTGATTTTTAACCCTGGAGCTGCATTTGAAAAGATGTCAGCAGCGGATCTGACTGCTGGTCCTTAAGCTTAGTTATCAGCTTTCAGTAACAGCACTTAGTCCAACCTGTTTCGTTCTGGAGGCTCAGGGAATGCAATCTGCCTCCTACTAATGTTGGGATGGACCAAATCTCCTCCTTCCTGCTCTAGGGAAAAGTTCTTTATTTCTAATGATGGCTAATTATTCCCTGGGTGAGTAACCCAGCTGATTACTAATGGTTGTTTCCCAGAGGGCAGCACAAGAAATAACTGGAATTTTTAAACTGTTTGCCTCTGTGGGTCTCTGTTTTGTGAGGACAGGTAGTGGGTCTTACTGAGCCATTCCAGTACTTCACTGTCCAGGTGCTCAGATGGAATCTGAGCTTCTCCTTTCTGTGTTGGTGCCTTTCTGCTTTGCAGCTCTCCCAGAATCCATCCCAAGTGTGCTTTTGTTTCCTTCCACATTGGCTGTGCTTGGGGAACAGGAACATGACCCCAGTCACTCAGAATGCAGCAGGAGCCACTGCTCAAGCCTCTCTGTCAGCAGTCTGACCCCTCAGACATACTAAACCCACTGGCTGATGACAGAACTCAGTTCTGATGTGTGACACATGCAGACAGGGTCACTGGAATGAAATATTCTTTAAAATAAATGTTTATGGCAGCTAAAAAGAAATGCATCTTTGACACCTATGACTTTGTTGCTGCCTATTGGAAAGAAAAGTTACAGCCTTGAGATCATAAGTCATTTACTTACATCAGTTTGGAAGACACTCGAAAAGAGAATAAAGCCATCCCCCATCCGAATTCCATGGAATTAGGAATTTTTTCTTAAAAGAAACCCAAACAAACAACAAAAAAACCCCCCAACCTGTCTATCCTTAATCTTCGTTGTCTTGAGCATCTTATTCTGTCGGGTGTGAAGCTCCTTCCAAGACATCTGGTTTGGAAACAAGAAAAAACAATGATGTAAACGTGTTCTGGTTTTGGTAATCCTGGCAGCGTTTTCCTTTCCCTTTAGGAAAGGGATGGGGGTTGCTGATGTGCCTGCAGTCAAGCTCGCACTGGGAACGTGGGAGGCTGTAGGGAAGTGGGTGGGAGGGAGGGGTTCCCTCCCTGGAGCAGCACCAGAAGAAGTGATAGATGTGTTGCACAGACCCCCCAGCAGCAAACCTGGGGTGCTGCGAGGTTTGAGAGCAGCTGCCTGAGCTGGGCACCCCCTGGATGCTCCAAGCTGAGGGTTTGGGAAAGGCTCTCGTGGCTGGGACAGGCTCCTGGGATTCTGCCTTTCCCTGCAGGAAAGGCTGGACCAAAACTGTTCAGGGCAGGGGAATGGGGTAGAAATTATAAGCAACATGAATAGTTCTTGCTTGTCAGGTGAGTTTTTTGATGTTTATGTTTAATGGGGAGACAGAGCCCAGCTCTGGGTTTGTGTTGAAGTGGGTAATGGGGATTTCTCAGCCACAACAGGGCTCTGTTCCTGATGGATTTTTGTGTTTTTCCCCGTCCAGACTAGGTAGCCATGTCAGCCAAAGCCATCTCCGAGCAGACGGGGAAGGAGTTCTTGTACAAGTACATCTGCACGTCCTCTGCCATCCAGAACCGCTTCAAGTATGCCCGGGTCACCCCGGCCACGGACTGGGCACGGCTCACCCAGGACCACCCCTGGCTCCTGAGCGAGGTAAGGACAGCAGGACCTGCCTTCCTGGAGTGCCTGAGCCCTGCTCAGGGTCCTTCCCCAAGGACCAGTCGCTGCTGCTGCTCTGCCACGGTCACTCCCAACCCTGGTGAAGAAACAAGCCTTGCTTCAAGGCTCAGTATCACCTCGTGGGGGGCTGATTGTGCAACTCCTTGAAGGACTGAAACACAGGAGCAGAGAGAGCTGCAAACAAGCCGCTCATAACTGCACAGGAGGTAGAGAAGGCTGATTCAGGCAGAGATGTCAGTCCCTGTTCTCAAAACCTTGCTGTCTGAAATTAGGGAGTGCTCTCTCTGTGGCTGGCTTTATCCAGTGTCCAGTTAGGACACTGCTTAGTTTTCCTGTATCCAGGCAAAATGTCAAGGAAAACTTTTTTTTTCCTTCTTTTTCAACGCAAGGTCTTTTATATCTCTGTGTGTCATAGCCACGCACTTTCTGTAGAGTAAATATATCCAGAGCTCTTTTTATTAGCTGTCCAAGCTGGCTTCTTCCCAGTGGTTAATTATATTAAGTCGTTGGCTGGAGAACATGAATGTCTCACAGTCCTTGACTGACTGACTGATAGAAGCCCTGCACTAATTAAATGTTCTATGCTCAAGTGCCTGAGTGAACTGCAGGAGGAGATCAGCACTGCTTCTAAAAGCCTTGCAGGAAGCCAGAAGGGAGCGAGGATGCTCTTGGGCCTTAAGGCAGGTTCTGTAAGGCTAGAAAGGGCTGCAGGGTCCAGCAGCAAGACCGTGCTCAGTGTCCTGTACCTCAACACAGTGTGTTCTGACTCCACTCCTGCTGCTGAAGTTCCAGAACACATCAGCAGCACAGGAGAATGGCACCCAGTTCTGCTTTGTTTTTAATCAGATATTTGCAAGCTAGAGATAAGTGTGTAACCCAGGAGCAGCCTTCCATGGGTATCTTATAGAAAGCTACTGTCAGTTGACTAAAATATGCGTGACCCCTGGCCCTGGCCAGTCTCATAAGCAATGTGTAGTGACAGCAGGAGTTGTTGGGTTTGGGTTTTATTTGTGAGCAACTGACTGTGCCTGCCGTGACACTCACATTTTTTTTCATCAAAAAAAGCCAGAACAAACTGTCACCTCAGTCTCTGATGTCTGCTCACGGCTGAGTAGAAACAAAGCAGCTTTTCTTGAAGTATACTGTAAAAAAACCTTGCAGGCATGTTGTACGAGGAGCTGGATTTGCCAAGATTAAAGAAATTCTGCAAGGATCTGTGCTGTACAGAGCTGATCTAGGTTTTTGCTTCACTATCTGCAGAGAACTGCTTGACCAAAGTCACTTTCTAACGCTTCTTCCTTTGAATCTCTTGCCCAACCTTGTAGCGTTTGGTGGTGAAGCCAGATCAGCTCATCAAGAGACGTGGGAAGCTTGGACTGGTTGGGATCAACCTCACTCTGGATCAGGTGAAGGCTTGGCTCAAGCAGCGCCTGGGCCACGAAACCACGGTGAGTGTCACCTCAGCAGCAAGGACAAGGCCACTTTTTCCTGTCTCTCCTGACCCTGCTGGCGTGTGGGTGTTTCTCTTGCTTCTGGAGGTTTCAAACCCGTGTGATGGTGGTGCAAAAAGCAAGTGAGAAACTGTCCCACGTGTGAACTTGCTGCTGGTAAATGAACCCTGAGAACTGACACACCATGACAGGGCACAGAGCCTGGTGCTCCCTGTGCCTCTGCTGTCTGTGCAGGGCCGGTGGGAACTCAGCAGGAATTAGCACCACTTTGAAATTCCCTTCCCCTGGGAGTCAGCTGCTGGTAGCTGGATGCTGGTTTGAGCTGGCTCTGCTGCTTCTCCGTAACACCCAAGACAGTGTAAAAGCTGTCATAAAAGTGTCCCCTACTGCAGCCAGCTCGTGTGTTTTGGCTGATGACTGAGTGTTACTTCAGGTCCCTATTTTAACTCAGTGCTGCCCTGATATATTTATTTTCCTGGGAATGGCACTGCAATGCTAATGATAACAAAGTGCCTGCCATCCCTGCTGCCGTGTGTCGGGAGCTGATGGAGTTCTGCTGCCTCAAGGAATTGATGCCTTTGGCCCTGCTGGGATTGATTTGCTGCTGGCTCCAGCTCTGAGCCGGTGCAGCTGCCTGGAGAATTGGGAAACACCAGGAACTGCATCTTGTGTGTCGGGAAAACAATGGGTGTGGAAATCACTCCTTTAGCACAATACAACAACCACATCTAAAGCAAGGACTGGGCCACGGGCTTGGGACCACTGGTGTCCTCGGGAGCAGGGAGTATCCCCCATGTGTGGGAGTGTCCCTTGAGCCAGGCCAGGGTTTGAATAGCAGGAAAGTGCCTACACAGGGCAGTTCTTGGGACCTTGCTGTAGTTGTGTGCCCCTGTAGGAAGAGGATAAAGGGTTCTCTTGCTCTTCCATTCTCCCTGACATCGCTTCAGGGCGAGCACTGCTCTGAGGCCTCTGCTCCTGCCACTCAGGAATTCCCTCACTTCTGATTTTTTCCAATGCTCCAAGAGCAGCTCGAGTACTCCTGTGTCTTACTGTGCTGAGCAGGGCTCTGTGATGGTGCTGTCTCTGGAACAGGAGGTGAGAGCAGCTGTCCCAGTGTAATTGTGATACCCCTCTGTCCTGTCAGGAACGGGGAAGGTGACTGACTCCTGTAACCAGATATCCTTGGTGACAGTGCTGGATGCTGTGCTGGAGAGGGAGGAGTGGTTCTCCAGGAGGCCTGGTGGAGAGGTGCTTGGATAAGAGCTATCTCAGAGCAGTGCTGATTAATTCTCAAAGCTTGCCTTGTGCTGTCACAAATGTGGAGGCTGGACAAGTGGTTATGGGTGTTTGTCTTGTTTTCTGCCCCCAGATTGCTAATGCGAAGGGAATCCTAAAGAATTTTCTGATCGAACCCTTCGTCCCTCACAAACAGGTTAGTACCCCAAATAAAGCCTTAAAAAAGGCTTTTAAATCTCTTTGGACTTGCACACTTTGCTGGATGGGTACAGTGGAGAAGGCAAGGCAGAAGTTTGGGGGTGTGCTGCTGAGCTCACGGGGTCAGTGCACAGCCTGCACGACCCCAGGCAGTGTCGGGGCCACTCCAGCACTGCTGCTCCTGGGGAAGCTCCACGGTGGGCTTGGGTGCCCCATCCCTGGCACTGGCACAAGAGCCTCTCCAGGGTCTTCTCTGGGTGTCAGTGGCTAATCTTTGTCCCTGCTCTGTGGTGCAGGAGGAGGAGTTCTACGTGTGCATATACGCTGCCCGTGAGGGAGACTATGTGCTCTTCCACCACGAAGGGGGTGTGGATGTGGGAGATGTGGATGCCAAAGCTCAGAAGCTGCTCGTGGCAGTGGATGAGAAGCTCAGTGAATCAGATGTGAAGAAGCACCTCCTGCAGCACGCACCAGCAGACAAGAAGGAGTAAGTACAGCTGCCAGTTCTGGGCAGGACCAGCCACGCAGCAGCTGCTCTCCTTTATCTCAGTGTCACATCCCTCAGTTCTGCTCACCTTGAACTTCACGCTCCTGCCCTTCTTGCTGCTCTCCAGAATATGCCATGAATCCTGAATCCAAGTTCTCTGACCTTATCTGAGCTGCCTGTGAAACCCAAAATAAGGTTTAGTGCTGAGCCTTCACTTGGCAGCAGCACTTCTCAGCCTGCTCAGGTCTCGACCTCTGAGACTGGAGACATGTACTGAATTCTGATCCTTTGTGCCAGCTTAGAAGTTTCTTTTGTTTAGTGGAAATAGTGATAAGATGTGGATCTGACTGCTAAGTCAGAACTGCCCTGTCCCTTGCTCTGGCCCAGTCTCCAAAGTTGTTCCTGCAGCATCTCTGTAGATCTCAAGGCTTCTCCATCTCCCTCAATTAGCTGCCCATACCTCATTATCTTAATATGAGTCATGATTTTTCCAAACACAACGTAATCCTTGCTGGCATTGTGCAGCACTGAAGGGCTGAAGGAGCCTGTCACTCCATCAGTTCACTGCAGCCTCCTCCCCATCACAGATGAGGAAGCTCAGATCTGACAAAGATGGGAATCAGCAGGAAGACAACCAAGTGCGTCTGTCTCCTGGGGAGATAAATCAGACTGCACAGCTCTGACAGTTGTGAGCAACTGTGTCCTCACAGAGTTTGGTGGAGGGTAATTAGGATGAGTCATCAAGGTCTTCCTTCCCTTGAGTCATCACCCAGGCTCCTTCCAGAGAAGATGAATGAGAATGAAAGAAATTGATGCTGAGTAGATTTGCCACAAATACCAATGAACTGAGCAGGCTGTGCTTAGATTTGGCTGCTTTCATTAACTTGTGTCACTTTTTTTTTTATTTTTGTTTTGTTTTACAGCATATTGGCCAGCTTCATCTGTGGACTGTTCAACCTTTATGAAGATCTGTATTTCACATACCTCGAGATCAATCCACTAGGTAATGGATATTTTTGGGAACAGAACTTCCTGTTCTGAACTGCTGGAATGTGTTCTTGATCCTTCTCTGGGTTCTGTAGTTCACAACAGCACCAGGTGCCATGTGCAGAAGCACAGAGGTGGCTGTGATGTGTCTTGGGGCTGCTCGTTGAGTGACTTAAAATAAGCAAATGAAAAATTCCATTGAAAGGGATGTTAAGGCAGAACTGAAGAATGTAATATTTGCTTTGTTAGAACAAAACATCCCCTGAGGCAGAGCCTGGGCCATGACCACAGTCACTGGTTAATTCCTCAGGGAACCTGCTGGGGCTGGTAAATGCTGCCCAGTGCTGGGGGGAGCAGCAGTGACCTGGCTTTAGCAATGATCTCTGTGGTATCAGATGTTGAAGTAAACTTATAACATGTCCTTGTACAAACTAGAGCTAATTGTGATGTTTTTCACTGCAGTAGTGACTAAGGATGGTGTTTACATCCTTGATCTGGCTGCGAAGATTGACGCGACGGCTGACTACATCTGCAAAGTGAAGTGGGGAGATGTGGAGTTCCCCCCTCCCTTTGGCAGGGAAGCTTATCCCGAGGCAAGTGACAGCCCAGATTCCTTCCCTGTGGCCTGCAAGATGAATTCCTCAATGCTTGTATGCCCGGTTTCCAGTGGTTTTGCTGTGTTTCCAACACTTTGGCAGTGCTGTTCATGCTGACCTGTGTACAGGTAGCTGTAGTCCTGGGACTGCTCATAATCACACTCTGAACTGCAATCGCTTCCCAGCTCTTCTTGGATGTTCTTTTGGTTCTTTAGTTCAGAACTGACTTTTTTAAATGGAGACTGATACTTAACTTCCCTCAGCTGTGTGCCAGAGCTCTGTACCTGTACAGAGCTTGCTTCTGTGGTTCCTGCCCATGTTGTTCCCCTCAGCATCACTTTTTTGTGAAGCAGTGGTTACTGGCAGCCTCGTGGGAGCTGTAGTTCCCTCAATGTGTCAGTGGCAGTTCTGAGAGCAGAGCAGCAGCTGTGTGCAAATGCAGCATCTAAGTGTGAATTCAGAGAAAATAATTACCGTCTCTCAGGCTTTCAAGTCAGAAGTTAAGATGTTAATGCACCTGTTTTCCCAAAATGCGAGGACAAGATGAGACCTGCAGGCAGCCCTTTGTAAAGCCAGCAGTGTCTGCTTCCTCTCCAAATTCCCTGGGTCTGTGCTGCTGGATGCACAAGCACTGCTCCAGACAGCTCCAGACAGCTCCCAGGAGCTTCAGAAGCTATTGGAAATAGAGCTCTCTCCTTAGTTATTCTGTTACTTATTTCAGGTGACTGTTCTGCTCTCTCCAAAAGGATTTCTGTCCTGATTTTTTCATTTCAATAATTATAATTATGCTTCAGTTGGAAGGTTTTTGTACCGTGGCCAGGAAATCCATTTAGCTGTTCCTCTCCATGTAGCTTGCTGGGTGCCAACACTCAACTCAATTTGCTCTTAAAAGGATTAGTTCAGGTTTTGTCTCTGAATCATCCCTCTGCGAGTGCCTGGGAAGGTTGTTATGGCACAGTCTTTGCTGGGAATGTTAATGAACTCCGATGAAGTGCTGCTCAGCAGCCTGGCACGCTGGGCTGCAGGAGCACCATGGTGAGCCAAATGACAGCTCTCAGTGATTACATTCCTGGCTGCAGCACAGCCAGAGTGGTCACCATGGGTGTGATGATTTTTAGGTTTTTGTCTGGCCTCAGTCTCAGACAAGGTCAGAACAGACTCTTCAGTTCTGTTCAGATTTTGTGACTGGATGGAGAGATGGCACTGGGCCTCTGTCCCTTACAAACACGGTGTCTGTAGCTCTGCTGACACCCAGCACTGACCCTTGGGATGGAAAAGGCAGATGCAGAAGGAAGTTGAGGTTGTGCTGCTCTCCCTGCAGGAAGCCTACGTTGCTGACCTGGATGCCAAGAGTGGGGCCAGCCTGAAGCTTACGATCCTGAACCCCAAAGGCAGGATCTGGACCATGGTGGCTGGTGGTGGTGCCTCGGTGGTGTACAGGTAACAGGAACAAGGTTTCCAGAGAAGGGGGTGCATTTACAGTGCTGGAAGAACATAATTCTGCAGCCTGTGGCAAGCAGACTGTTCTAAAGCTGTTTTTCTCATACTGACATTCGGGATCCCTTTAGAATGAAGGTGCTGTGCAGATTTCTCACCAAGCTGGAACATAGTGTTCCCCAGGGAATTTAATTCTGGGAGGTTGAGATACAGTTTCTTTTTGACTTGGAAAGAATTGAGCTGGCTGGAGGGTGTTGAGGTCAATATTGTTGCTGTAGTGGTCATTGAGTTCCCATCATATCTAAGGGAGTATGACAAGACTAAGACTGGCACCAAGGGGAGAGCAGCTTTGTTTTCAGCAGACAGCACAGTCCCTCTTTTCTGAGTGCCACTTTCCCAGGGCTTTGGAATGCTTTAAGACCTTTGTAGTGACTCAAATTATAACTAACCTCTTAAATAACTTTTATAGTGACACCATTTGTGACCTGGGGGGTGTGAATGAACTGGCAAACTACGGGGAGTACTCGGGAGCCCCCAGTGAGCAGCAGACCTATGACTACGCCAAGACCATCCTCTCCCTCATGACCCGAGAGAAGCACCCAGAAGGTGAGGGAGATGCTGCAATTCCAAAGCTATGAAGCTGTGTGTGGAGGAAAAACCTCAACAAATCAGGGCTGTTACTCTGCTTAGCCCTCCCTGGCAGAGCTCTCAATGTACTGCTGCCTTCAGAGGGAAGCAGAAGTGGATTTTTGTCGGCTCTTCCTTCAGAGACAGGACTTGTGGTTTTCTATGGAGCCTGAGAGATTGTTATCAAACATTCCTGGTTGTTGCAAAGCTCTTATCTTCCAGGCTCTACTAAACACAACTATAAACAACTGGCTAGTCTGCACTGCAGCTTTGTTTCACTTTGTCCTAAATTGCTTCATGATCTTGGAGTATGCTGCTCTTAAAACAGTTCTATTTACACATGTTTTTCTTCCCTCAGGGAAGATCCTGATCATTGGAGGCAGCATTGCAAACTTCACCAATGTGGCAGCCACCTTTAAAGTAAGTGACCAGTCAGAAGCACCAGCAAACACACAGTTGTCAGCCCCAGGCCTTTCTTCCCAGTTCCCTGTTGGGCTGAGGCTGATAGTCCATCTCTTCCAGGACTTCCTGAGATGATGGGACAGGGTAAAGGTCAGGCTGCCCAGGTCACCTGTCCTGTGTATTTCTTCTAGGGCATTGTGAGAGCGATTAAGGATTACCAGGGCCCTCTGAAGGAGCATGAGGTGAAGATCTTTGTACGAAGAGGAGGCCCGAACTACCAGGAAGGGTTACGTGTCATGGGAGAAGTTGGTAAGGACCAAGCTTTTCCTTTTGTTCTTGAATCCTGTTTCTTCCACCTGGTTTCTGCTGAGCCTTCTCAAGGTTAAATGTTTCCCTTTGACAGAAGCTCACCTTGCTCCTTTCCCCCCCATCCAAGGCTGACTGCTGCTGTGTGTCTCCACAGGGAAGACCACTGGGATCCCCATCCATGTCTTTGGCACGGAGACTCACATGACTGCGATCGTGGGCATGGCTCTGGGCCACCGACCGATCCCCAACCAACCTCCTGCTGCTGCCCACACTGCCAACTTCCTCCTCAACGCCAGTGGCAGCCCCTCGGTGAGTTCCCCCTGTGCCGTGAAAGGGGACAGGCTGGAAATGGGTCTTGGCCACGGCTGTATTTGTAGGAAGCTTTAGAAAAGCAAACATGGCTCTGCCCGCGTGGTTTGAGGAAGGGCCACCCCAATGCCCACCTCGCTCGTGCAGAAAACGCGACCTCTCAAATCCAAAATGTGACTGTTGTACCTACTGGGTCATTAAGGAGTTTTCCCTTGCGTGACTGAAACAGCCTTATCTTAAAATCAATTTTCTTTGGTTTTCTTTGTAGCAGACCAGCGTGGCCAAAGTGGCCGTTTCCTCCTCTGTGCTCCAGTTGTTCCTGGCGCTGTCCCTCACTGACTTGGTTTCTGAATCTTTCAGACTCCTGCACCGAGCAGAACCGCCTCCTTCTCCGAGTCCAAAACAGATGGGATTGCTCCAGCCAAGAAGGCAAAACCAACAGCACCTCTTGGTAAGTCCAGCCCTGGGAATGCCAGCTGGCAGTGCTCTGCTGCTCCCAAAGGCAGGATGGGCACAAGACAAATGCCTTTTTTTTTTTTTTCCCTGGACATAAAGGGAAGCAATTCCATGGTACCTGCTTATCTTTGTCTTGAGTGTAGTTAGGTGGTTTTAGCTGTCACTTTTGTGTTTTTTTTTAACAAAAGCAAAACCCAAAAGCCCCGAGTGCTGTGGGGAGGAGGGCAGCTCAGCACCTGCCCATGTGCCCGGCCGTTGGGCTGGCAGCAGCCAGCTCTGTCACGCTGTTGCCTGAGTGATTCTCTCTTTAACAGATTCAATCCCAGCCTCGACACCTGGCTCAGGTAGGACCCGTGTGACCAGCTGAATGTGCCTGGCCTTGCTGGCAGCTGACTTTTAGTTCTTAGTTTTGTGGCTGTCTTTTCTCTCCAAAAGTTTGCCGTGTTGTCTGGTCTTCCCGCCTGCCCAGCATATTTAGCTGTCACCATGTGACCTTCTCATCTGGTTTTTCAAGTGTAGATCACATATGCCTTTGCACAAACACTTTATTTCCGAGGGAGAGAGGGGCTGGTCTCAAACTTCAATTTTTCTTCCCTCCCCACAACCATTACAGAGAAGAACAGCCCCAGACACATTGTGAAAAGCTCTGTTACCTTGATTTCCAAAAGGAGGAGTCACTAACTATGCCCAATAACTGGCATCTTGTTTCAAAAGGAAGCAAAGTAGTGCAGGGGCCCTGCTTATCAGACTTGGAAAGTACCTTTAAGATTCTCTTGAGCTCTGTGCTGGGTGAGAATAAACTGCTGGATCAGGGGCAAATTAGAGCTTCAAGTTACCTCCCTTATCATGAAGAGGGACATTAGAAGGGGAATTCTCAGATTATTGCTTGTGTGATCTCAGACAAACAGCATCACCTCTCTGGGCCTGCATTTTACTGTTCCTGGGAACACTCATGCTGCCTCCTTGCAGGCACCTACAAGATAAACAGAATTTTCATGGTAAGCAAATCCCTAGTAACAAGTCAAGTTGCAGTTGAATCTGAACTGTGAGTGTGTAGGTCTGGAGAGCAGGGATTGATTCCTTGTTGAAGCCAGTGTCCTGTTTAATCCCTAACACTGTTTACCTTTGATTCAAAGCCAGAAGGAACTCAGCAATAGCTTGAGTTGGCATCAGCAGGTGGACCAGCTCTGAGTTTTTACAAGTTTTAAAACAAATTCTGCTTGGAGTCAAAGGGAGGGACCCAACAGTGTGCTGTGACAAGTGGTGTAAATAGGCTTTAGGCCAACAGTCCATCCCCACTGGCTGAACTGTTGCCTTTCCTGTGACTCTGTCCACTGAAGCCAAGTTTTGTGCTATATATAAGTTCTTGGAGCCATCAAGTTTGTATTGGATTCTGGTCATTAAAAAAAAAATACTGAAAAGAAAAGCTGAGTGCGTTGAGCCCCTTTACTTTTTGTTCCCTCCATTTCCTGCTTTTCTTTTTATTTCCTATTGTTCTTCTGTGGTGCCCTGACAAACCTCCTGTGGGCCACATGCAAATCAATAAATAAAATTCAAAGTTCTCTTCAGCTTTGCAGAAGAAAACTGGGAGGAAGATGAATGGTAGTTTTCACTTCTCTCCTCTCCTACACCAGCTCCACCCTGCAATTCACTTGCCCGTTTAGTGAACCCCAAAACCTGGCTGTTGTGTTCAGAATCCAGGGAAGGGGTTGCTGTGCTTCATTTACAGTTTCTTCCTTAATTTGGACAGTGTGGCTACTCCATCCTGCAGTTCACGTCTTGGCTCAGTTTGGAGGGAGGGGAATATGCTCACTCAGGAGCCTTTCAGCAGCCGTTTGGCAAAGCCGCAGTTTGGGTCTTGCTCAGATGTGCAGTTTGAACAAAATGGTTTGTTTCTTTGCCCTCTCTGAGCAGGTAAAGCCACGACGCTGTTCAGCCGCCACACCAAAGCGATCGTGTGGGGGATGCAGACCCGGGCTGTCCAAGGAATGCTGGACTTTGATTACGTTTGCTCCCGGGACGAGCCGTCAGTGGCTGCCATGGTTTATCCGTTCACGTAAGTAGCCTGTGACTGCATCACTTTTGACTGCTTCCCTCCAACTCTTCTGTGAACTTCCTCCTCTCCCGGTCTCTGTGGTTCTTTAGTGGAGCTCTGCCCTGGACTCCATCCCTGCTGGAACACCTTCTCCTCTGCTCCCTTCCACTCCCGGCTTGGCTTTGCAGGCTGCTCAGTTTCCCTCAACCACTGATTTTGGGCTGTGCTGTTGAAGCAGCTGAATGTTCACCGCAGAACTGAAGTTTCACTTCATGTGCCTGTCAAAAGGTGTCCAAGTTGTGTTCTTCACTCAGTGAGTAAGGCAGGTGTGACTGCCTGGACTTTCCGTACAGCCCCAGGCTCAGCAGAGGCAGGAGGGTGTGTAAGGCTCCTTCCCCATGTCTGTTCTTTGACATGTGCTTGTCTGAGACACCTTGATTTGGGCCTGCAGCAGCAGGAATTTCCCCTCCAAATATTAGCCAGAATCATAGTCACTCTGCTAAAGCAGTCTGGCTGGTGTGTAGCCAAACAAAATTTAAAAAAACCCCTAAAATCTTGTTCATGCTCTTTCCAATAGCAGCAGTGGTTCCTTAGCAGGCAGGAAGCCCATGGTTCCTTCAGTGGGATAGAGAGTTCCCTTGTGGTGTTCACCCTCTTGTACTCATCCCTATGGGGATGTGAGGGACTGTTAAGTGGTTCAAGTCAGCCTCAGGAGGAACTTCCAGAGCATGGCTGTGTGTGAGCTGTGTCATTGTACCCCCTGAGTGTGGGGGTCTCGCTGTGGAACAGGACAGGTAGGGAGCAGGGAAGCAGTGGCTGTCACTTCCAGTGCAGTGAGGTGGGAGCACAGAGCCAGGCAGGAGCCTTGCTTCATTCCTGTGGTATTTACAGACATCCTGGAGAGCTGATGTCTAATCAACCTCTGTCCTGCAGAGAATTTCTCCTCTTGACAATTAAGACCTTGCACTGTTACTCTGCAGCTCTGATGGTAATTGCAGCTCTGTAATAACTTCTCAGCAAGTGCAAACCTTGGGGTGCTGAGTGCAGGCACAGCCACGGGTGAGTGGCAGCCCCTGGCAGAGCTGCAGTTGATTACGGAAGAAAAAGCAATAGGGATTAAGGTTTAAGGCTACCTGTAATTATCTGATTCTGCTTGACCTTTTGGTGGAAGCCAGGCTGGCAAAACCTGGAATGTTCTGTCACGAATATACCAGTATGGGAACACAGCCAGTGTCTCTACACTCTTAAATGACTGCACAGTCAGAGTTAATGCAGTCCTGGTCAGCGCATCTGCTGTGTACAAAATACCTACAGTGAAACCTTCCCAGGTGCTTCCCCTCCAGTGCCTTGGGGTGGGCAGTGTCTCACTGTAGCAGGATTGGGAAACTCATCCTCCCATTGCTGTCCTGGCTGTTCCCCACAGATGCTGATTTCCCGTTCCCCCAGCCTGGTGTTTGCTCCAGCCCAGTGATGCAGCTTTGCACACCTCTCATTCATTACTCTTTCTGTGCCTCATTCTGTCTTCCAGCTTGGAGTAGAGTTAAGGCTCTGGTAACTTCACTGTGGGAGAGCTTATTCATCTTGCTGGATGCCTCTGTCCCCATTAGCCCGTCTCCTTCCATACGCTGCTCTGTCCTATACTCTGAAGAACCTTCTGCTGTCATATGGTCCCTCCCCACACATGCTCACGTGCTCGTGAGTGTCTCAGTCGGTCTCGGGGGCTGAGCACGGGGTTTGTAAACTCCTCTGTCTGCATGCACTGTGTCCCTTTGCCTTTCCAGCAGCCTAAAGGTCAGGGCTTTTCCGTCTTCTCCTCCACAGCGGTGACCACAGGCAGAAGTTCTACTGGGGCCACAAAGAAATCCTGATCCCAGTCTACAAGAATATGTCAGATGCCATGAGGAAGCACCCAGAGGTGGATGTTCTCATCAACTTTGCGTCTTTGCGCTCTGCCTACGACAGCACTGTGGAAACCATGAATTATCCCCAGGTGAGCGTGGGGTCCAGAAGAAGCCCAAGAGAAGACCCTTTCAGCTGGGTACTAGTGTTTCTTAAACTGTGATGGCATTAGTGAATTGTCTTGATCTTCCAGCTTGGCAGATAAACACCCCAATTCTAAGCCCTTACAGACTGTAAGGAAGGTACTTGGGGTTCCATCACAATCCTGATGCTGGGCTTGCAATTAGCATAAGAGGAACTCGGTACCTCTTGGTTGGGAGTAACTACTTCAGGCTGATTAAAATACAGTGCTGCTCTGATGTGCAAGGGGGAGAAAATTCCCTGACCCAGAGCATTGAGACTGCTGGGAAGATTATGACAGACTGTGGATCTGTGCACTGGGCCTTCCCGGATGAGAGTGCATGGAGTGACCTCCCAGGGGCCTGACAAGGGGCAACTTCTGTGGGTACCCATGGTTTTCTTTCTCTTGCTGCAGATCCGCACCATTGCCATTATTGCCGAGGGCATTCCAGAGGCCCTGACGCGCAAACTGATCAAGGCAGCTGATAAAAAAGGAGTCACCATCATTGGGCCTGCAACTGTAAGTACTGATCAGCTTTCTCCAGTGGATAAAGTGTGTCCTACAATTTGCTTTGTTTTTAGTCACAGGAGGTGTGTGTTAGTCTCTCATTTTAAAGTCCTTGCCATCCTCCCTTGTCTGCACAAGTGCTGACAAGGCTGCCTTACAGAAACATTCCTCTGTTTCGTGGCGTTTTAAAGGGCTTTACATCTTTCTTGTAGGTTGGTGGGATCAAGCCCGGTTGCTTTAAAATAGGCAACACAGGAGGCATGCTGGATAATATCCTGGCATCGAAGCTGTACCGCCCTGGCAGCGTGGCCTACGTGTCCCGGTCTGGAGGAATGTCCAACGAGCTCAACAACATCATCTCCCGAACCACCGACGGGGTCTATGAGGGGGTGGCCATCGGAGGAGACAGGTACGAGTCGGCATCTTCAGCAGATTCTGGTTTTCAAGTCAGTCAACAGAATTGGTAATTTGGAGGAAGAAGGGCAGGTTGGCTGTTGATTTTTTTCTTTCAGATAAGTTTATGAAATCAATTTTCCCCTGTATTGCACACAGATATCCTGGCTCAACTTTTATGGATCATGTCTTGCGTTATCAGGATACTCCAGGAGTGAAGATGATTGTAGTACTGGGGGAGGTGAGTGAGACCACTTCACTCCTACCTGAGAAATACCCGTATGTGATTTTGTTTTGGGAGCATCTGACCTGCTAAATAGCAGCTACTTATACTGTTCTTGATTATCCCAATTTTTATTTATTGCTGCTTTTATCAAAAGAAATTGCATGCATTCCACAGGCAAGTGTAGTCTTCCCTACTTCAAAAAAAAAAACCCCAAAATTCAGGAAACTTTGTTCTGAGACTTCAGCTGTTACTTGGTGGAAAAGGAAGGAAAATCCCAGCAATGCTTCCGTGTGTGTCTTGGAGCTGGTTTCCACAAAAGTGCAGTTTGGAACCATATCTCTCTCCCTGCAGATCGGAGGCACAGAGGAGTACAAGATCTGCAGGGGCATTAAAGAAGGCCGGATCACCAAGCCAGTGGTGTGCTGGTGTATTGGTACCTGTGCCACCATGTTCTCCTCAGAGGTATGTGCAAAAAGGGGAAAAACACATAGAATAAGGATAAATCCACAACGAGGAGAAAAACCCAATTCTCTCACTGTGCCTAAACTTTCCAGAATTGCCAGTGGCAACTTTAATGTGCAGAAGTTCATAAATATAAATGATAAAAGCTTTTTGTGCTTCTATGGTGTGTCACAGGAGATTTCCAGGGGATTCTGCTTACTTATGAAGGGAGCCCAAAGATCCCAGGGAATGCAACACATTCCAATAGCCACCTGCTTCTGGAGTGGGAATGGGAGCCTGTAGTCCTTACTGTTCTCCCTTCTCCTATTTGTAGGTGCAGTTTGGCCATGCAGGAGCTTGTGCCAACCAGGCTTCTGAAACTGCTGTGGCAAAGAACAAGGCCTTGAAGGAAGCTGGGGTGTTTGTTCCCCGGAGTTTCGATGAGCTGGGAGAGCTCATTCAGTAAGTCACACTCACAGAGCACCTTCAGCAGAGACAAAAGCAGTCAGGGCACTGATTCTGGCCTCATGGGGAATATATTCCTGCTTAAGGAAAGCAGCTGTTACTTATTGTGGGGTTTTAAGGTCTGGGTTAGGACCACCTCGCTTGGATCCCTTGAAAGGACCAAATGGATTCTCTCCCTAGGTCTGTGTACCAGGATCTTGTGGCCAGAAAAGTGATCGAACCAGCTGAGGAAGTGCCTCCTCCAACTGTGCCAATGGATTACTCCTGGGCAAGGGTGAGCTTTTGGGTTCCTTGGAACCAGACAAGGCATTTGCTGGGATTCTGGATGCCGTGTTGGGGTTACACCTTGTGCTTTGTAGTGTTACTTGTGAGCTCCCTGGCTGTGCTGGTTCTGAGCTGTGGAAGCTGCTCTGAGGGCAAGCCTCAGGCGTTGCTGTTTGCCTGCTCTGCCCGGTGCTGCCCTTGCTGCCCGTGTGGGTGTTTAACATCCCATCTTTACGCTGCCATTCCAGGAGCTGGGACTGATTCGCAAACCAGCTTCCTTCATGACCAGCATCTGTGACGAGCGAGGGCAGGAGCTGATCTATGCTGGGATGCCCATCACCGAGGTCTTCAAAGAGGAGATGGGAATTGGAGGGGTTCTGGGCCTGCTCTGGTTTCAGAGGAGGTGAGGCAGCTCTTGTGAAAGATCACAAATTCTTCAGTTTGGAGTTTTTCTTGTTTGTTAGTAGACTTCTAAGCAAAAAAGTAATTCCAGGATTCCTTTGTGAAGGTAGATTCACTGGAATGCCATCTCTGTAATCCCTCCTTTTTAGACCATGTGAGCATTTCAGGCTACATACAATATGTTTTAGTCTTAGGATGGAGTTTTCCACAAGTTTTGTGGTGCATTGAGGATATTTCTTTGTTCTAGGCCTGATTCACACTCTCTGACTACTTGTTTATTGTGTCATCTCAGCTCTGGAGAGACTGGAGACTTGACAAGCATTTTCACTTGTGTTCTGTCCCCTGACTGACCCGGTGTCTGTGCCCAGGTTGCCCAGGTACGCCTGCCAGTTCATCGAGATGTGCCTGATGGTGACAGCAGACCATGGGCCGGCCGTGTCTGGGGCTCACAACACCATTGTCTGCGCCAGGGCTGGCAAAGATCTCGTCTCAAGCCTCACTTCAGGCCTTCTCACTATTGTGAGTACCTGAGATCCAGGAGGTTTAGCTTTTGTTATTAATTACTCTTCTAGGTTCCATTACTATTAATTTAAGATTTGGATTGGCTGCAGAGCCATGGGCTGGTGATGTCTATTCATTCACACCTTGAATTTCAACTCTAATAGTCCAGTGCTCTCTGTTTCAAACTGTGTCCTTTTTCCAGTAAGCCAGAACTAGTTTGTCTCATCTGAGTCTAGAAGTATTTTGTAGCAGCCAAATTGCTGTCAGTATTGCCCATGTTTGGTTGCCTGGTTTCTTCCAAGACTGACAAGCAAAAATGTGACTAAAACAGACTTTGGGATTGCATTTTCCCCCACATCTGTAGCAGAGACGTGTTGACTCCATATTGGCACTTGTCTGAGTTAAAACCAGATGTTTTCTCTCATGTGCCCACCCAACTTTAATGTCATGGGTGTCACAGAGACCAGTAGGGTGGATGGGGGAGATAATCTTGTGTTTGTTTTGTACCTGAACTGTGGAGTCCTTTGCTGCAATTCCCTTTGTGTCCTACACCCAGGGTGACCGGTTTGGGGGAGCACTGGATGCTGCAGCCAAAATGTTCAGCAAAGCCTTTGACAGCGGGATTATCCCCATGGAGTTTGTGAACAAGATGAAGAAGGAAGGGAAGCTGATCATGGGCATTGGACACAGAGTCAAATCGGTAAGAAAACTGTGTTAGGACAAACAGGAGGGATTTTTACTGAAGGTGAGGGAGAGCAAAAACAAAGGAAAGCAAATTGTCAGGTTTGAGGCAGCTATTGACCAAGTTGTCCCAACCCTACAATAAGTAAAGCTGATGTCAGGTACCTGTGTAAGAGGCAGCATCAGTGACTGTAACATGCTCTGAACCTGCAGATAAACAACCCCGACATGAGAGTTCAGATTCTCAAGGACTACGTGAAGCAGCACTTCCCGGCCACTCCACTGCTGGACTACGCACTTGAAGTAGAGAAAATCACAACTTCCAAGGTGAAAGACGCCAGCACTGAACTGCTCTGAGGACTGGTTCTCTTGGGAGGGAAAGTGACTGAGGTTCACAATGTGTTTTAAGTGCAATGCTTCAGAAGTTGTTGCTGGGGGTTGTGTTTCTGTAGTAGAGTTGAGGCCATTTACAGCTGCAATTTGGAAAGGCTTTAAGGCATTTGGATGCCAAGAAAATGCTGAACAAGCCAAACCATCATCTCTGTGGCCACTGTCCACACTGGCACTGCTGGATGTAAATTGAAGGCCATTGGCGTGTTGGGCCATGGCAGAGAATCTCTGTGGCTTAATCCAACAGGCCCCTTCTTTGAGGCTGGTTTTCCAGCATTCCCATTTAAGAGCCTGTGGCTCTTGCTCAGGCTGCCTGAGCTGCCTCTCCATCACTGGGCTGGTGTGTCCCCAGTTACAGAAAACCGTGAAGTCACCCTTGGTGTGGGAGGTGCCAGGTGAACACCATTTGCACTGCTAACATCTTCATTGGGGTGTTTTCATTTCCTGCAGAAACCAAACCTTATCCTGAATGTAGACGGCATTATTGGAGTGGCCTTTGTTGATGTACTCAGGAATTGTGGCTCTTTCACACGGTGAGTAGGGAGGGGGCTGTACTTGGGTGATGGGAGCTGCCCTGCCAGCTCCTGGGGGGCAGGATTTCAGGGCACTGGGAAGGAAACATAGCCTAGCCTTGGGGGCAGAAAGCTGTCACATGAATTCATGTGGCTTCTGGCACTAGAGCAGGTTCTCAGCCTGTCTGACATTGATTTCTTAAATAGATCACTACCAGGAGCTATTTAATTTCCTTCCTTTTGCAGAGAAGAAGCAGATGAATATATTGATATAGGAGCTCTCAATGGCATCTTTGTACTGGGCAGGAGTATGGGATTCATTGGTGAGTTTGCCACCTCCCCACCCCTTCCCATCTGCTGGGGCTGCCCTGCCCCAGGAACACTGGACAAACCTGAACCTCGGGGGGACTCTGTGTACTCCAGAACTCCAAGTTGTTCCCAGGCAAAGACAAGGAGGAGGGATGGGAATTCTGTAACAGAAACTATTGTCATTTCAGGACACTACCTGGACCAGAAGAGATTGAAGCAGGGTCTGTACCGTCACCCGTGGGATGACATATCCTATGTCCTACCAGAGCACATGACCATGTGAGAAGCTGGTGTTGCCCTGGAATGTCACTGCACGAGGACAGAATGTCACTGTCCAGGGGACAGCCACGGTGGGACTGTGACATATAAAGCCCGTTGGGACAGAGGCGTCGAGCTGCCTGGTCAAACTGTGCAAAGCGACTGTTTTATAAGAATAGAAACTTACTCTAATAAAACCAAAACTTGTGCTATTCCCTCTGTTACCTGCTGTATTTAATACTGTCTCTCACCGTTTTAGTTTTTCTACTCTCTCATTTCATTTTGTTTCCAGAAGAGATTAAGGGTTTTGGGGAGAAAGTTTGGCTCATGGGCACAGTCTTACAGAACATTACTCTGGTAATATGAAGGGGAATGTGCCCATCATTCCCATAAGCCATGACTTCAGCTTTTTTTTTTTTTTTTAAACTGTATTCTCATCCTTGGTCTGATTGTACCTGAATATTGGGACCACTGCTGATGTATAACCAATGTTACTCAAGCTCTGGTGTAGTAATTTAAACTGTAAAGTTGTAACATACTGCTGTGAAAACTGTGAAATCCCTGTACTCCGGTGTCTGTATTTATGCAAACAACTTCTTTCCTCTGACTGCTGCTCTGTGCATTGTCACTCATGTTACCTGCAGCTGCAAAAAATATCTCAGTAATACGTTCAGCGTCCTCCTTGTCTGTGTATTGTAACCGAACTCAAATAAATACACGCTACTAATTTATTCTTTTCCCTTTGTGGCTTCTGAAAGTTGGTCCTAGACACTGTCTGAGGGTTGTGACAAGCTGGGAACCAGTCACTTAACAAAACACCACCCCTCAAAGCAGTTACTCCTTAGAGTCTGTATTTCAGGTGATTTAAAAGGGGGGAAAAACAAACTCAAAATGCATACATGTACCCTCGCATGTTTCAGTGTAGGTCAAAAAGATGAAATTTAGCAAAGTAGAAAAGAAACAGAAGGAAAGAGACTAGTTATAATTGATATGGCATTAGACAAGAGTTAGGGAACTGCGTTGTGTGAAAAGCAAACATGAAATAATCAACTGCAGCTCACTTCATATTAACAAAAACCTTGGTTGGAATGTGAAATCCTTATTCCTCAGGTGAAGTCTCTTCCCCGCAGCCTGCCTGGAAGAGCAAGAGTAAGGAGGAAAAAATGATCAGAAAGATGCCTGAGGCTCTGTGTGGAACCAGGTGTGTGTGTCTGATCTGTGGTACCTGAGCGGAACCGGGTGTGTGTCTGATCTGTGGTACCGGAGCAGCACGAGGTGTGTGTCTGATCTGTGGTACCTGAGCAGCACAAGGTGTGTGTCTGACCTGTGGTACCTGAGCGGAACCAGGCGTGTGTCCGGTCCGGGTACCTGAGCGCCCAGATGGAGCGCGGTGCCCGCGGGCCGAGGCTCCGGCAGCACCGGGGCGCTCCCACGGCGGAGAAGCACCGGGGCCACGTTGGACTCCGGGGACGGCGAGTTCGGGGCGGAGGGACAGGGGTCCCGGGCGGTCCCGGGGGCTGCGCTACTCCCGCCCCCCTCACGGCGCCGCCGCCATTTCCCTGCAGCGGCGCCCCCTCCCCGCCAGGGGGCAGCGCCGCGCCCCGCCCGCCGGCTCTGACAAGATGGCGGCGGCCGCTGCAGCCCCACAGCCGCATCCCAGCCCCGGCCCGGGCCCGCCGGCGGCTGAGGCGGAGCGCGGGGGCCCGCGCGGCGGCGGGGCGGACGGGGAGGCCGAGGCGGAGGAGTTCGGGTGCCCGGCGCACTGCTCCGACCTGGCCTGGCGGCAGAACGAGCAGCGCCGCCAGGGCCTGTACTGCGACATCACGCTGGCGTTCGGTGGCGCGGGCACGGCCCGCGAGTACCGCGCGCACCGGTCCGTCCTGGCCGCCGCCACCGAGTACTTCACGCCGCTGCTCTCGGGGGGCTTCGCGGAGTCGCGCTCGGGCCGCGTGGAGCTGCAGAAGTGGAGCTCGGAGGGCGGCCCCGACCCCGAGACGGTGGAGGCCGTTGTGGGTTTCATGTACACGGGCACCATCCGCGTGAGCCCCGGCAACGTCCACGAGGTGCTGGAGATGGCGGACAGGTGAGGGGGCCGCGGGCTGGGGCGCGGGATCGACAGGTGAGGGCGGCCGGGACCGGGGCTGGGGGTGCCGAGTCACAGCATCAGTGGGTCACAGACTGGTTTGGGTTGGAAGGGACCTTAAAGCCCATCCAGTCCCACTCCCAGGGCCACCTTCCACTAGACCAGGTTGCTCCAAGCCCCTTCCAGCCTGGCCTTGAACACTTAACACTTGCAGGGGTGTTCCTGTTCGTTTGTCCTGCAGGTTTCTGCTGACACGCTTAAAGGACTTCTGTGGAGAGTTTCTGAAGAAGAAACTGAACCTCTCCAATTGCGTGGCAGTTCACAGCTTGGCCCACATGTATTCCCTGAACCAGCTGGCCCTCAAAGCACAGGATATGATCAGGAGAAACTTCCACAAAGTCATCCAAGATGAGGAGTTCTACACTTTGCCGTTTCACCTCGTCCGGGACTGGTTCTCGGACTCAGAGATCACAGTGGACTCTGAAGAGATCCTCTTTGAGACTGTTTTAAAGTGGGTTCAGAAAAATCCTGAGGAAAGAGAGAGGTACTTTGAAGATCTCTTTAAGCTGCTGAGGTTGTCTCAGATGAAACCCACGTACCTGACTCGCCACGTCAAATCCGAGCGGCTGGTGTCGAGCAACGAGGCCTGTGTGAAGTTGGTGTCCGAGGCCGTGGAGAGCCATGCCCTGCGCTCCGAGAACCTGCAATCCGGGAACCTGCAGCATTCCGCCTGTCCCGCCGCGCTGCTGCCGCGCTTCGGGCAGAACATGGACGTCATCATCGTCATCGGCGGCGTGTCCGAGGGCGGCGACTACCTGAGCGAGTGCGTGGGCTACTTCATCGACGAGGACAGGTGGGTCAACCTGCCGCACATCCACAACCACCTGGACGGGCACGCCGTGGCCGTGACTGAGTCCTACGTGTATGTGGCTGGCTCCATGGAGCCGGGGTTTGCCAAGACTGTGGAAAGGTACAATCCAAACAGAAACATTTGGGAGCAGGTCTCGAATCTAATCACCAGAAAGCATTCCTTTGGCCTGACTGAAGTGAAGGGCAACTTGTACAGTATTGGTGGACACGGCAACTTCAGTCCAGGCTTTAAAGATGTGGCCATTTACAATCCCGAGCAGGACAAGTGGCAGAACCTGGAGTCGGCACCCAAGATCCTGCGGGATGTCAAAGCTGTCTCCGTGGAGGACCGGTTTGTGTACGTGGCCGCCCGCACCCCGGTCGACAGTGACAGTGAGGATGGGCTGAGGGCCGTTATTACCAGATATGACACTGAAACCAGGCAGTGGCAGGACGTGGAGTCCCTGCCCCTCATCGACAACTACTG
This sequence comes from Neopelma chrysocephalum, assembly GCF_003984885.1. Taxonomy (NCBI): domain Eukaryota; kingdom Metazoa; phylum Chordata; class Aves; order Passeriformes; family Pipridae; genus Neopelma; species Neopelma chrysocephalum. Next base: position 114,665 of record NW_020897819.1, on the reverse strand, counting down.
CTCCTTCCAGATGTCCGTTGCCAACACCAACTTCTACCACACGGCCTCGTGCTGCCCCAAGAGTTACCCCATCGACAACGAGGAGGCCAAGGGAAAGATCTCTGGCAGGGCCTCGGATGAAATCCTGGAATCCTTGCCCCCCGAGGTCCTGAGCATTGAAGGAGCAGCCATTTGTTACTACAAGGACGACGTGTTTATCATCGGGGGGTGGAAGAACAGCGATGACATTGACAAGCAGTACAGGAAGGAGGCCTATCGCTACTGCGCCGAGCGCAAGCGCTGGATGCTCCTGCCCCCGATGCCACAGCCCCGCTGCAGAGCCACCGCCTGCCACGTGAGGATCCCCTTCAGGTGCCTGCAGGGAACACAGAGGTACCCCATGCCACAAAACCTGATGTGGCAAAAGGATAGAATAAGGCAAATGCAGGAAAGGCAGATGCAGGAGATCCACCGACACTCCCTGACCTTACGGAGAATGCCACGCTCCCAGATTGAGTGCTAGTGTCTGGAATACCACTCCTGATGGGCCTAGGAAGTAAACCCTTTTGTTAGGCTTGATATGTCTTTATAAGACATGAGGGTGTGGATTGGATTGGATGCATAAAACCAGCATCTTCTGTGTACTGAAAAGTCAGAAGCTCAGAAGTTGAGGATGGGTGGGAATTGAGATGCTCTGTGAATCCAGCAGTATTCCTTAATGGTGCCTAGGGAGAAGCTGTAGCCTGTATCGGGCTGTGAAATGTCTCCGGGAGCATTAAGCCTGTTACTTCTCTCTTCAGATCTTTGGTTCCAAGGGTTTCTGTAGAGTTAGTCTCTAACAGTTCTCCTTTGAAAATCAAAGATCTCTCTCTTAATAATTTAGTGGTTACATTCGTGTGTGCTTGAAAGCACCTTTTTATTTGCACTTATCTCTTGACATTCCTTTGATTCTCTCCTCAGTGACTAAACTTCCCAGGATTGGTGTTGGTGTACTTGGCTTTCCCAAGCTGGAGGCAAGTGCAATAGTTCTGTATGAAACAAAAGCACAATCTTTCTTTATGAAATTGCTTCAGGATGTTTCTATGTGTATTAAATATTTTGTATCTGTGCGTTGTAGAGAGGCTGCAGAGTTCGTTTATAAATGGATGATTGGTAGGACACAAGATGCTGGAAGAGAGAACTTGAGACAGTGGATTTTATTTCAGGTGTATCTGCAGGTTTGAGTTTGTGTTCGACAGCTTCGTTAGAAACTCAGGTCCAACAGCAGCCTGAGACAAGGAGTGACAACCAGTGTTGAACCACCCACCCACACTGGCTGTTCATTTCTGTCAGAGTGGAGCAGTGAGAATGGGATTATTCCATGGGAATAGAGTGAAACCTGAGCTACACTTAGGTCCTTTCTCAAAGGTTGCACGTGTTTTAATTCTAGTGAAAAGTGATGGAAGAGCCCCTGCTGTTCCCAGCGTGTCTCTGACAATCAGAACCCTTTGCCTTCCATGTGCTGTCCCGAGGAATTCCCAGCAGCCATAGTGCAGCTCCATACTGAGCCCACACGTGTGCTCCTCTGGTGGGGAGAGATGGGTTTTCAAAGTCTTCAAATATCTGAATTTCCCCACTTGCTGTAGGGGTGAGATTTAAGCTCATTTAAACACCTGAGGTGATTTTACATCCAACTGCCCTGGTTGACTGTGGGTTTCTTCCCACTGTACTCCCAGGGAATAGAATTTGGAGTATTCCCTTTGAGCTGTCCCACTGAGCACTCCTTCTGCCCAATCCAAGGAGCTCCAGGACCCTATAGTTTACCAGCGGTTTCAGTGCATCCTTCCTACCTCCTTTTCTCTCCATCCTTCCCTTCTTTTGAATGTTCCAGGTTTTCCCAGCAGTGTAACTCAGGATCTTAGGGAAGGGAGTGGGAGGAGTAATCTCGGTGTTCTGAAATCTGTGTAGACAAACCTTGTTGGAGAATGTGTTACTGTTCTTGGTTCCTTGATATTTGCTGGTGGTTTTGATGTGGGCATCTTCACTGCAAAGAACTTGTAACCAGTTTGGGGTTTGTTTTGTTTTTAGTTGGTTTGCTTTCTGAGCTGCTCCTCCTCCTTTTCCAGTTCATCAGGCAGCCCAGATGGTATCTGAAACTTGGGGTAAGTCCTTCCACCGCTGTGTGTAAAGGTTTCTCTGATGTGTATGTTCCTTAACGCACTACTTTGCAGTTCACGGGCCACTTTGGTATCAATAACTTGCCTGTTCGTGAGAGAGTCTCCAGCCTTGGTTTAAAACACCCACCAAACTTGAGAAACTCTGAACGGTTTGTCCCAGTTGACCCCTCTGTGGTAACCATGTTGTATTTGCTTTGCCTGTTGGGTTGTTGGGGCAGGTAAAGTTTATGCTGCTGGCCTCATGCAAGTGGAAATAGGTGAGTTTAAGGTGATGTTTGCAGGTGACTGTCCCCAAACAGCTCCTGTAGGCCTGTAAGCCAGGAGTTGATCCGTGGAGTTTGGCCCACGGATTCTTGCAGGTCTGGCTGGAATAGGTTCAGAATTGCTGCCCCTGCAGGAGCTCTGTGATACAGTGTGCAAATGCCTCTCAGCTCTAGTGCTCAATCCGTTAATGTAACAGCAATTTGTGGGAGCTGGTTTTAAGATACTTTCCCAGACTTTGCACCAAAGCAACTGAGAGGAGTTCATATCCTTCACCCCACCGACCTGGCTGGAGGAATTTAACAAGCAGTTGGAGGGTGGCAGTAGGTCACACCACCACAGCTCTATCCAAGCCCTCTTGTAGTCTGTCATGGAATACAGACAATTTGTAGGGAGAAACACGGAGATGTTTATTTCAGTTGGAATAGCAACTAAATATTTAATGCATGGCAGCGTGCAACAAAGAGGCAAGAACAGACCTTGCAGTCTTGCTTTTTCTAAGCAAAATTGATATTGCACTTTCCTAGGAGGACTTTGGGCTGACAGACAAGCTGTGTTGTTTACTAAAAGCACTCCCCTCAGAGCCAGTGTCAGCCCAGCCCGTCCCTGGACAGGTAACCTGTGTGTGCCAGCTGCATGCCGTGTGTGCTCCGTGTGCATGGCACTGGGGGGCCCTGGCAGCAGCATGGGCTGCTCTAACCTTTGCTCTGCCAATTCTGGGGTAGTTTTAAGCATTGGTGCTTTTTGGCCTTGACTTTCAGTAGACTGATGGCATTGATGTGGTTTGTGACTGACGGGTTGAACAATCCACTGCATCACACGAGGTGTTGGGAGAATTGCATTCGCAGCTCGGGCTGTAATTAGCCCATGAACCTGTGAATCCGTAACAGTTCCTTAAGGCCCTTGAGTGCCATAGCTTGCTGGGTGTTTATCAGATGATCCCATAAACAAAAGCCTGGGGGTTCCTTCTGTGTGTTTGTAGTGGCTGGTCAGCTGTCAGCAGGGTCCCAGTGTGTGTGAATGAGGAGGATGACTGCTGGCCTCGCTGTACTGGTGGTCACCGTAGTGACTCCCAGGGGCCATATGTGTACAGAATGTTTTATAACTACCTGGATACCCCGTTAGTAGCCTGGGGGTGTCTGTGTTTTGAGTGCCTCTCTTGCACATAGCAGAGACCACTGCAGAGCTGAAGCAAACAGCCCAGTGTTGCATGTGCTGTGAACGGCTGTGCCGAGCATTCCACTCCACTATTGCAATGGTGTTTTTCCCCATTACAGTAAATGTCTAAATCCAAACTCTTGGCTCAGCTTACGTGTTGTGGAATAGCCTGGTGGCTGCTGACAAACCAAGTCCTCAGGAATTACAACTGCTTAGGTTGTTCTTAACACAACCTTGTAAGAGGATGTTGTAACATCCAATGGGTTTTGAAAAGCAAGCGTAAAGTAGGTGGTTTGTGGCTTGGATTCATTTTTCAGCTCTGTCCACCTTAGGTTGGGGTACAAACCATCTCTCCTGGTTGACAGTCCTGGGTGGAGTCTGATAAAACAGGTGCTCCTGAGGATCTAACTCTGTTACTAATATGAATGTATAGTGTGGAACTAACAAGCTCTTTGAAGACCATTAATAGTCAGATCCTCCTCGTGGGTCCACGTCACTGTGGGTCATGGCAGCTCTGCTCTCCTGGGACATTAACGGAGGGGCAAGAGATTTCTGGGGAGCAGCACTCCTGTCCTTACCTGTGAGGTAAAGTAGTGTGTGTGATAGGCTCTTTGAAACAAATCCTGCTGTCATGTTCTTGACCTTAAATACACTGTACTAAAGTTTATTGTAAGAGGTGAATTAATGAAAATAAACCTTTTATTTCTCTAGCATTCCGTTGTACTTTTGATTTTTTAAGTTGCTGTACAGGCTGTGGCTGATAACACATGTTCTGTGGTGCTATAGAGTGAAAGCTTTAAATCCTGATGATTCTTTTGGCCTGTAGCAATTGTTTTTATTTTAGAACAAGAGAACATGCTCCCCTTCCTGCTCTAGAGACTTTATTAGCTAAAGAGAACTATTTACACAGGCATCCAATGGTGGGATGCTCAGAAGACTTTATTAGCTCAGCAGGACTATTTACAGGAGCATCCAGTGATGGCTGATCACAAGACTTAGCTAAGGGGAACTATTTACAACGGCGAGCTCCGAGTTGAAGTGCTGAACAAGATGTCCATGGAGGTGTTGTGCCGGTAGTAGTGTTGCCTGGCGATGTACTCCATGACGTTGGAGAGCCCTGGCACCACGCAGCAGCTGACGGCGCTGCGGGTGATGCCCATGCTGTGGGCATCGTACCACTCGTTGGTGTCCTCCTCGTAGCACTCGGCAGCCACGGTGGTGCTGAACCCGTTAAAGCCCCCGACCACGAACAACAGGCCGTCCATCACCTCGATGCCAAAGTTGCTGCGTGGGTTTAGCATGGAGGGCACGGCGTGCCAGGCGTTGGCGACGGGGTTATACGCTTCCACGGTCTGGAGCCGGCTGTTCCCATCAAACCCTCCGACCTGCGAATGCCAAAGGGACAGAGCTGAAAAGGGGCCTTCCCTTTCAGCCAGATCCTGTCACGCACCAGTGAGATGGGAGCTGCTCCTGCCTCCCTGGCGGTGGTCTGAGCATGGTGGAGAGCACGGGATTTCAGAACACGGCACTTGCTTATCCCAGTGTGCTCCCTCGGGAGCTTCCCAAGGCACTGTGTGCAGCTGTCAGATTTGACAGTTCTCCAGGGGTTGGATGCAATCCATGGAGAAGATAAACAACGAATGAACAGGCCCAAGCCCTGCTGTGTGCTGCTGATGCTGTTGGCAGTGACAGAGGATAAGTTGTTTGCTGCAGCTGCTTAAACATTGCTCACATCTTTTTCTTACCAAAAAGCGTGTGATGGGTGATAACATTCTTGGTAAGTCCATCAACTGCTCTGGTTCTGACTTCCCTAAACCTCACATAAACACATGGCCAGCCTGGTGTTGTGGGAACTGCAGCCATGCAAAGGCCTGCAGTGCGGGGTGGTGTTGGCCCTTACCGCGTACACCTGGTTCCCGTATGCCATCACCCCAACCCCGCTCCTCCTGCTGCTCATCGGGGCGATCAGGGACCACTGGTTTGTGGCAGGGTCAAACACTTCAGCTGAGCTGAGGCACTGATCGCCATCAAACCCACCACAGATGTACACCTGGGGACAGGAGAGAGAGGAAAGTGTGAGGGGGGCACTTAGGCCATTGGTGAGACAGTCTGTTGGAGAGAAAATGAATGGTGTGGCTGGATTTTTGGGATGTCTTGTTTTGTTTTAGGAGGGGAATGAGAATGTCATCCTGGGTTTGAAGTAGCAGCACTGCAGGGAGTTGAAGCCAGCAGGATTTAGACCCTTAATTTCCCAAGCTGCATGAAGCAGACAGGCCTGGTATTGCACCTTTGGCCAGGAAAAGGGCTGGCGGGCACCAGGTGGGCTGTTGGGGGGCAGCAACTCCAGAAGAGTTTTCACACTCCTGGTCACATCTCTGCCACACCACGTAGGTTCTGTTTTATATCTGTAGGTCCAGGATTTAATGAATTGTTACAAATTCAGTGAAGGTTTATGTGAACTTTCTTCATGTTGCAACTCTCCATCCTCTCCCCGTCCGTTTACCTTTCCATTCAGTGTGGTCGCGTTGGCGTCGCTCCTCTGCTCGTGCATGGGGGTGATCAGAGTCCACTGGTTGGTGTCTGGGTCGTAGCGCTCCGCTGTGTTGAGCCGTATGTACCCATCAAACCCTCCCATGGCATAGATGAAGTTGTCCACGACGGTGACGCTGACGTAGCAGCGCCGCGAGTGCATGGGTGCCACCTGCTGCCACGTCTTCTGGAGTGGGTCAAACCGCTTGACGATGTTGAAATAATCCGTGCCATCAAATCCGCCGATGACGTAGACGTGGCCTTTCAAATACGCCGAGCCGTGGTAGGCAACAGGGCTCTCTTGCTCCCAGGGGATGTTCAGCCACTTGTCGGTGCGGCCGTCGTAGGTCTCGATGGCGCTGGTGGCGCCGCCCCCGCTCCAGCCCCCGATGGCAAAGAGGATGGCGTAGGGCAGGCGCGGCCGGGTGAGTGGGTTGGCGTTGGCCGAGGAGCTCTGGCCGTACGAGTTCAGGTCGTAGATTTCTGACAGGGCACTGATGATGAGATCTTTGCACTCAGCATTGTCCCTTATGTACTCGTGAGCTTTGACGTTGTTCATGAAGTAGTCAGACTGTAGGAGTGCTAGTCGAACCTGGAACATGCAAGGAGTAGGTTAGAATACTAATGCTGATGGTTTCCCCCTCAGCAGCCTTTGGGGACAGCTTCAAAGCTGTGCTGCACCCACCTTGCCCAGCAAGCAGGCGATGTACCGCCTCCTGTTCTGCGGGTCGTGAGCGATCCACCTCAGCACAGCCTCAAACACGGCTTCTTCTCGCTTCACGTTGAGCTCGTCCTTCTCGATGATGTGTGCCAGCTCCTCAGCAGAGAGGTCTAGGAACTCCTCGGACACCTGGGACACCTCCTCGAAGTGGTGCAGGATGTACACACAGGCGGCTGCGCGCAGGTCGGGGCAGTGGTAATAGTCAGTGAGTCTGCAGATGCCAATGCAGTTCTCGAAGCACAGCCTGGAACTGAGGAACTCGCAGCACAGGTTGACGATGCCCATGACATTGAACTGGTCTGCTGCAGCCAGCAAACTCTCAACGTTGTCCTCCGTGATCGGTACTGTCCCGGTGTAGGCGTAATTGATGATGAGACCCATCATTTCAGCTGAAACACCGGGGATTTGATAGACCATCTTGTTTGCGCTGTCCCAGTTGGTAAACAGAGTCCTGAAAACACAGCATTGCTGCATTAAATCCTGTTCTTGGATTCCCTCTGTTTCCCAAACTCCCAGGGCAACATTTAGGCACTGGTAGGAGCCCTGCTGGGAGGCCCCGTAGTTTATTAATTAATGTTTTACTTGCCTGTTGTTTGCAAAAGGAGATACAGCCTGTGGTTGAGGACAGGGAGCACCAGGGCGAACAGCCCCCATGCTTCCACAGGAATCATAAAATCACAAAATGGCCTGGGTTGGAGGGGACCTTAAGGATTATCCCATTCCAACCCCTGCCACGAGCAGGGACACCTTCCACTAGACCAGGTTGCTCCAAGCCCCGTCCAACCTGGCCTTGGACACTTCCAGGGATGGGGCAACCACAGCTTCTCTGGGCAACCTGTGCCAGGGCCTCACCTGGCTCACAGGGAGGAATTTTTTCCAAATATCTAATATAAACCTCTGTCAGTGTGATGCCATTACCCCTTGTCCTGTCACTCCAGGCCCTTGTAAATAAATCCTTGTGTTTCCAGTACTGACCTGAAGTAAACACTGCAACAAGAGAGGATGAGCTTGTGAGCCTTGAATTCCACCCCATCCACGCTTATGATCACATCACAGAATCTCCCTTCCAGGCGGAGCTCGTTGGAGATGCTGCAACTCCTTTCGCTCATCTTCCTCTCCATGTTGGAGGATGACTGTCTGGTGGTTGCTGAGCTATCCCCCACGTTGGAGTCGGAGGCAGAGGACCTCACTGACACACGTGGAGCACTCTGGTGTTGCCTGCAAACATCCAGCCCTGAACCCACTCGCTGGCTCTGGATTGTGCCCCGTGATGACATCACAACCACAGGGGTGACCCAGGCCCAACATTCCCTGGTTGCCCGCTCTGGGTGCATTCCTCCCATTGTGGGGTTCCATTTCCGAAGGCTTGAGGTGGATAGGGAAGGGGTTACTCCAGCTCCAGGGGTTTCTTCAGGGTCCTGGACACATGGAGGGGTTAGGTGCTCACCCCTCCCCCCACCCACGTGGTCCCATGGCTCCGGAGAGACAGCACCCAGACGTGGAGAGGAGACGAGAGAGCGAGTTTATTGTGGTTAGGGGTTTATAAAGCTCTTGGGAGGGTCAAAAGGGACCATGTAAGTTAAGGGGTCTTACAAAACACCAATCAGGCAGGGAACAACCAAATAAGGAAGGGGTTAACAAGGTCCAATGAGAAGACTTCTTGATATCTTCTCAGGACATTCCTGAAACAGAGATAAGCACTGGCCAGGGAGGATCTTGGGAAGAAGAACCTGAGTTAGCAGAAACCACAAAAAAGCCATTTTAAAACATGCTTAAACCACAGTTTTCCCATATAATGCAGGTTTACTGCTACAGCCCGCAGCCTTCACTTCCCCTCAGCCCAGGTTATGCTGAACCCCGGGCCTGCACCATGTTGATGGTTGCTTGGAGCAAAATCGTCTGTGTGATCCCTCAGCATAATAATAATTAATAAATAATAATAAATAATCCTCAGTATTATTTTGCCAGAGTGTAAAAGTCCCCAAAGGTGGGCACTGACTGCTGCTGAAGTCCCTTGTGTCACCTCACCCAGGAGGAAGCTGAGGCACAGCCCAGCTCCTGTCAGTGCTGAAGTTGCACACGCTGCCCCTGATTTGTCACTCAAGGCGTGCCAGGGGAGGTTTAGGTTGGATATTGGAAAACTTTTTTCCCCAAAAGGGCTGTCCAGCCCTGGCACAGCTGCCCAGGGCAGCAGTGGTGGCGTCCTCATCCCTGTACAGGTTTAAAAGCCGCGTGGCTCTTGGGGACATGGGTTAGTGGCGGCCTTGGCAGTGCTGGGGGACGGTTCTCTGCGGGCATTTCCCGCACAGGGTTCCGCGGCTCCGCGTCCCCGGCGCTGCGGGGCGGTTCAGTGCCGGGCGCCCCGTGGGCCCGAACGGCCCCGCCGGCGGCTCCTTCATTGGAATCTCTCCTTTCTGTTCCGCCCTCCCCGCTCGTTGCGGCAGAAACGAAACCGCCGGTCCCGCCCCGCGCTGCTGCGGGCGCCGGGCGGAGGCGCAGCCGGGGCGTGGGGAGGGTCCCCCGGCACCCCCCGACCCCGAACACGCCCCGAAATCCTCCCCCGGCCCCGCGGCCACGTTCCGGTCCCGCCTCCCCGGCCCCGCCCCGCGGCTGCGCGGCCCGGCGGGAGCGGAGCGGAGCGGGAGCGATGGTGAGCGGGATCCGCGGGCCGGGAGCCCGGGCTGGGGCAGCGGCGGCCCCGGGGCTGGGCGGGGGAGCGCGGCCGGGAGGGCGCTGGAAGGTCCTCGGTCCCACCAGGGCGGCACCGAGCGGGGTCTCTGCTCTGCTCTGCCCGCAGGTGCCTGAGCTGGAGAAAGCCACGGTCCGGATCCGGCAGCCCGAGCGCGTGCGGGGGATCATCCGGACCCTCCGGGAGCAGGGGGTGGCCAAGCTGCAGGTACCGGCCCCGGCGGGGCAGGAGGTGCATCGCTCACGCTCCGTCCTTGTCTCAGCTGCCCCTTCCTCGCCCCCCCGGCTGCGGCGCGGTGTGCGGGCGGAGGGGGGAGAAGCCTCAGAGGAGACAGAGGACGGGGCTGGTGGCTCTCCCCGGATGGTCCTTTTGGCTCCCCGTTATGAAGCTCTAACCGTACCCCAGTCCCCAAACCCCTCCTCCGCCCAAACAGGATGGAGCCATTCGGTGCTGATAACAGCTCCGGGGTGGTAGTGTGCGCCCTGGCAGCACCTTGGCTCGCTCTGGCTGGGGCAGAGTGCGGTGGGGCACACACAGGTGTGGTTTTCTCCCCTCTTCCAGGTAATTTCTGACTTTGACATGACGCTGAGCAGGTTTGGGTGCAACGGCAGGCGCTGCCCCACATCTCACAGTGAGTCGAAGCCGCTGTTTTTACTGTCGCTAATTCTGTTTGGTTTCTGCGTTTGTGTTTTTCATCACTGTGGTTCCCGTCATCCTCTGTCCCCTCCTCTGCCAAACCTGACCTCTCCTCATGCAGCTCTGGGCCTCACTGCCTGGTCCTGGCCACCCACCGCCCTTTGCAGGAGCCGTGTCCTGGGCTGTCCATCTCCATCCCCCTCTCCCAGCAGAGCCAGGCCCTGCACTTGGTGCCTGTTGGGACCCCACAGCTGTGCCACCGCAGCTTGTTTTGGGAGGAACCGGCACTGAGATGCAGGAGAGCTGCTGTTAGAAAGGCTTTTAATATCTCTGTGCCATTGTCATTGTGTTGTCCTTGCAGATATCCTCGATACCAGCCGTGTTGTCAGTGAGGACGGCAGGAAGAAGGTGGGTGCTGTGTGTAGGACACCCTGTCACCCATCATCAAGAGGTCGCACTGGCTGGCGTGGCAACTCTCCTGGCTGTGCTGGCTGCCAGGCTGGAGGGGGAAGTGTCCAGGCTGCATTTCAGCCAGCAGTGACAGAGGAGAAGTTAAAAAGGGAAATTGAATTTGCATGCACAGCTGTGGGTGTTTCAGCTCGATAAGAGGAGGAAGGGGAGGGGTGTCTGTACCTGCAGTGTCTGGAGCGAGGTGAGGGTCAGCCAGGCTGCCAAGAGCTCCAGGTGTGCTCAGAGAGAAGCTGCTCAGTGACACAGTTTGGTTGTGTTTAGGAAGCGTGATGCTTTGGAAGACTTCAGAAATGCTGGTTTTGTTGTTTATAGTCTGTTTAGACCTGATGTTCACTCTGTTCTTTTTCCCTCTGTGCGACACTCCAGCTGAAGGACCTGCTGCACCATTACTATCCCATTGAGATTGATCCCAACCGGACCCTGGAAGAGAAATGTCCCCTCATGGTGGAGTGGTGAGTGCTCTGCGTGATGATCTTGACCTTGTCCTGACAACCTCTTGTCCCTGAGGACTGCAGGACGCAAGGCTTGAGCTGTCCCTGGCCTTTGTGGTGATCCCGGGGGATTTAGTTGTGATTCTGACTGCTGAGGGCCTCTGCCCCAGAGCTCACTGCTGCCTTTCCCCAGGTGGACCAGGGCCCACGAGCTGCTGGTGCAGCAGAAGATCCGCAAAGATGACATAGCCCAGATTGTCGGAGAGTCGGAAGTGATGCTGAGGTATGGACATGGGGCTGTGGTGCTGAGGTACGGACATGGGGCTGTGGTGCTGAGGTACGGACATGGGGCTGTGGTGCTGAGGTACAGACATGGGGCTGTGGTGCTGAGGTACAGGCACAGGGCTTGGCTGCCCTTGGCCCTTCTCTCCTGCCTGTGCAGCCAGGTTTCTCTGCTGTCACCACGCTCTGTGCCGCTGAGCTCACTCCCTGGCTGCAGGCTGCTCCCTTCCTGTGCAGAAACCGCTTCCCCCTCCCTTAGGGGGGGGGCCTTGGCGAGGAGCAGCCGAGGGGCCGGCACTGGGCACGGCTCTCCATGTGCAGGGTGGGATGCGGGGGCAGCTCCTTGCTTCCAGCAGAGATTTGTTCTCTGCACTGGAGCTGCTGGGCCTTATCCAGGCCCTTGGCTCAGCAGCAGATTTCACCCACAGCACAAAAACTTTGCTCTAAAACTTGCTGCTACAGCTGCCCTGGCAGCAATGGCCCTAAGGCTGGCTCAGGGAGCTGGGCTTTGACTGAGCTCCAGGCTCAGGGAGGAGATGGCAACGTATGTCTGGGTTTTCATGAGCCCAAGTTCCCCTTCTGCATGGAATTGTGTCCTGGCAGACTGAGGCTGTCACAGGTTGGCCTGATCGTCCTCCCAACCAGTCCGACCTGTTGCACATCTCCCACGTGGTTCCTGGCAGTGCCCTGTGCCCCCGCTGAGCAGGGGGTGTGATCAGGAGGTGCCAGGCAAAGGGCTGGAGTGCTCCATGTTCCCGTGAGCACCCGCCCAACCACTGCACCCAGAGCTCTCCGGGGTTCTGCACGGGGAATGCCACAGGAACGCTGGTGCCACAGAGAGCTGGTGCTGTTTGCAGAGCCCACCTGTGTGTTTCTGTTTGGGAAGTGCTGGGCAGAAATGGGAGCTGGGCTGGGCACGCTGCCAGCCCAGAACACCGAGCACTGTGCTGGGAGCTGGTAACACAACCCCATGCAATGGACACTCCTGCTTTAGGGATGGCTTCAAGGAATTCTTTGATCAGCTGCACAAGAACAATGTCCCCCTGTTCATCTTCTCTGCTGGTGTCGGTGACGTCCTTGAGGAGATTATCCGCCAGGCCAGCGTCTTCTACTCCAACGTCAACGTGGTGTCCAACTACATGGACTTTGATGATGAAGTGAGTTTCTGCACCTCACTGGTGTGGTGAGGGGAAAGGTGTGGGCTGGGACCGAGGGCTGGGACACAATTAACAGCGCCACCACCGGGTTAAGAGCTGTCTGTCTGTCCTGTGTGCTCAGGGAGTCCTCACGCACTTCAAGGCACCCCTCATCCACACCTACAACAAGAACAACACCGTGCTGCAGGGCACAGATTACTTCCAGCAGCTGAGCACGAGGACGAACATCATCCTGCTCGGGGACTCCATGGGTGACCTGACGATGGCAGACGGCATTCCCAGCGTGGAGAATATCCTCAAGATTGGCTTTCTCAATGACAAGGTGGGTGTGAGGAGCAGTGCTGTGTTTCCCTGCCAGCCTTCCCCAGGTGCCAAGCTTTGGGGCAGCAGGGAGGGGCAGTGATGTGGGGGTGTACTGAGCTCCTGCTGCGTCTGGGGCATTGTCAGGGTGGTTATTGATCCCCTTTCCAGTAGCGAGGGCTGTGGGTGCAGTATCTCCACCCTCAGCTGTTGGTGTTCAGAGTCTTCTCGCCCTCCCCACCTTGTTCTGATGACCATGTTGTAGGTGGAAGAGCGGAGAGGGAAGTATTTGGAAGCCTATGACATCGTGCTGGAGAGCGACGAGACGCTGGACGTGGTCAATGGGATTCTCCGGTACATCCTTACTGAGACATGAGCTGGGAAGAGGCATCCCAGCCTTGGCCCCGCAGCAGGCACTGGGCAGGGAACATCCTCCCCGGGACAGAGCTGGAGGGGATCTGCTGGTACTGGCTGGGCTCCGTCCTGACCTCACTAATGCCCTCGGCCCTGGAGCGGGAGAGAAGAGATGAAGGGATCTTCTCCATTCCCTTTACCCCAACTGCCTGGCTCTGCTGCTTCCTTCTTGGACTGGCTTCATCCAACTTGGACTTCATCCCACTGGGAATTCATGCCCTCTACCTCCCTTCCCAAGGCCACAACAAACCGTTCCATGTTTCAGAAGAGATGTTCTGCACCTGCTTCAGCAGCTGAGTGTGGAGTGGAGATGGTTTGCTGTGGGCTGAGGACAGACCCGGCTTAAATGAAGTTTTAGAGTCACTGTGTTCCTCACTAAGAAAACAAATCTCTCTCGTCCTGTTTTCCTGTTTCTGAGCCCTGGTGCCACCACTGGGCTGGTGTGGCCCTGCCAGGCATTGCATTGCCCAGCCCCACATCCCCCATGGAAACCTGCAGCTCCCTGGCCTCGGGTCCCACCCCATCCCTCTTGCACCAGTACAATTCTTACTGTGGACACAAAGCTTTTCCAGCCGTCCCTGAAGGCCCCAGAACTCGGCTGCTGCTGCTGCCCAAACCCAGAAGTAAGTTTCTCTGCCAGGGTTGGGGCTGGGGTTTGGGTGGGGTGGGAGAGGAGAGGCCAGCAGCAGCATTTTGGGTTTTAAGGAACGTTTTAACTGTCTGTGTTTCTGTCCTGAACTTCTGGGCTGACCCTAGGCTGATCCCAGGCTGATCCCAGGGTCTCGGAGCAGCAATAGGAAAAACCCTTGTTGTTTCTGTCTCCCCTGTGGTTATGTGGGACTTCGAGAAGTGCCGACTCTGTTCTCCGTGTTGGAATAAAGATGTTATTGGCTAAAGCTGGGCCACAGGTGGTTTGTACCCGGTGCCGAGGGGCTGGAGCCGCTCTGCTCTCAGGGCTGGTGCTGGCAGCTGCCTCTGCTCCCCAGCTCCGGGTCCCTCCATCCCACCAGAGCCCCCCAGCCCTCACTGGGCGCTGGAGCTGCAGCTCCAGCAGCTTTGCTGGAGAATCCCAGGAGAGGATTTTGGTTTCTCCTACTGGACCCAGCAGGTGCTGGAGCCTGGAACCCCCCTGGGCACTGCCAAGGCTGGTCCCTGCACCACTGCCCCAACATGCAGGAATGTTTCATGGCAAAGTAACCCGACACAGGCAAACTCCTTGGGAGCCAGGAGGAATTATTTATTTGGTGCAAGGTAGATTCACCATTTGAGGGGGTCGCTCTGCCCTCTGCACTGCTGGGTTCCTGCATTTCTTCTATCCCTGTCTGCAGGACAGAACGTGCAGAGGTTTTGGGAGCCCTGCTGGTCCCAGCTGGAGAACCTGAGCACCCCGAGGTCACGACCTGCACTTAGGCATTGAAACAAAATTGGGCTGATTTGTCTCAGTCACTGAGGGCTAGGGGTTAGGGAGGATGTGGAGGGGGATGATGCTGCTCCCTGAGGGCCTGGAGGAAGAGGGGATCTGTTCCCCTTCTCCCAGCTCATGAGGGGTTTGCCAGGTCTCATCCCTGGAGTTTTGGGAGGCTCAGACGTTTGGAATGGCAGATGCCTGGGGGGTATCGGTGTTTCACCCTGGGAACCTGAGCCCCTTCCAGCTTCTTGTCCCGGGAGGAGGCAGCGAGGACAGAGCAGGGACTGGGACAAAAATCTTCTCTAATTTTTCTCTCTACAGAATTTTAAGTGTATGTATAAAAAAAACCCCACCCCCAACCCTAAACCACAAAATGCTGGGGTGGAGGTGAGGGGAAGCCCCCCCACATCCCTCCTGCCCCCCAAGGCAGCACTTGTGGGCAAGGGGGCTTGAGTGAGACCTGCAGTCACTGGTGGAGGACAAAGGGGTTGGGGGAGGGGACACCTTCTTGCCTGGGTTTATTAGTTGGGAGTTAAGTTTTCCTGCCCAGGAGGAACACATCAAAATACCCTCAGTTAAATAGAAAGGGGGGAAAATCAAAATCTGCCCCCCTGCAGGGCTGGGGAGGGGCAGGGGCAGATTCCCTGGGCAGCTGAGATGGGAGACCGGCCATGGCACGGCCAGGATGAGTCCTGTCTCCAGGAACAGCAGGGTCTGCTCCTCAGAGCTCCTCATGAATCTTCTCCTGGTCCTCGTCTGACTTCAGCTTCAGCTCCTCGGGCGTGATCTTCCCATCCTGGTTGCGGTCCTGGTTCTGGAACATGTCGGCGATGACTTTTTCTGGGTCAGAGCTGGGCATGAGGCGGCCTTTCCCCTCTGCCACCTGGGTCTTGATGAAGGTGGAGAACTGGAGAGGGGAGAGGGGAGAGATGCTGCTTGGATCTGCACAGCCAGGCACCAGGCAGGGCAGGGAGACCACAATGCCAAGGACAGCAGGGACCAGAGCACCAGCCTGGGGTCCCTCGGTGCCCTGGGCCCACTCACCTCCTCAGCGGGGATCTCCCCGTCCTTGTTGAGGTCCATCTGCTCGTAGAGGTTGGCCGGCGGATCCCCGTGCCAGATGAAGAGGTAACCCTCAGGAACCCCCTCCTCCATGGAGATCAGCTCCACCTCGAAGCGCAGCACGGCACTGCCGGGCACCCCCCGGGCTGGAAACACAGAGGAGGCTCCAGTACCATGGGGAGCACAGCAAAGCCCCGGCCATGATCCCCCAGCCTCAGCAAGGTGAGGGGGGACGGGGCCCTGAAGGGGCTCAGCAAGGCTGAACCCCTCAGTTTGTGTCGCCCACATCGGTCGCCACTCCCTTACCTCCACTCTCCCCGTGGCCCAGGTGGGGGGGGATGATGAGCACCCGCCTCTCCCCCACACACATCTCCAGGAGGCCCCTGTTCAGCCCCTCGATCACCTTGTTGGCCCCCAGGGTTACCTCCTGGGGCTTCTCGTAGTCGTGGCTGCAGGAGGCACAGAGAAGACAGTGCAGGTGAGAAACCCCCTTGGATCCAGTAGGGAACCCTGAAATCCCAACCCCTCCATCCCGCCGTGCCCTAAAATCCCACATCCATGCCATAAAGTTCCCCGCTCTCCATGTCACCCCCACGTCCACCCCACTGTGGCCCCCAAACCTTGCACCCTCCTCCCTGGTGCCCCGTGGCCGATGCCCCGGTGCTGCCCACGGCAGAGCAGATGCTCCCGGTGCCCGCCCGCCCCAGCTCAGCGCCGGCCAGGATTGAGCCCCAGGAAGGACAGGGGAGCTCGGGGCACGCACGAGGAGAAGAGCCGGGTGCCGTCCAGCAGGGAGCAGTTGTAGTGGTAGCGCACGAAGTCCCGGTCGCGGGTGGTGACGTTGCAGCCCTCGGGCCGGAACACGGTCTCGATCTCCACGGGGTCTGCGGGGTTGTGGAAGTCGATGACGTGGACATCAAAGATGAGCACGGCCGAGCCGGGAATTTTGTCCCCTGGAAGAGGAGGATGAGGAGAGCTGCTGAGAGAGCTGCTGGAGTGCTGTAAGGCTGGTAAAGCCCTTCCCTGCTTCTTCCCATGACCTGTGACGTGCCTGTCCCTCAGAGCCCGGGCTCTGCACATTTACCTGCACCGTTCTCCCCATAGGCCAGGTGTGGGGGGACGACCACCCGCCGCTGCTCTCCCACGCAGACCCCCTGCAGGCCCTGATCCATGCCGGGGATGATGTAGCCCTTCCCGATGTAGGTGTTGTAGGTTTGATTGCGGGAGTAGCTGCAGCAAGAGAAGCCCCCGGTGCCATCAATCCCCCCCAACCCCTGCACCCCAACCCGCACCCCTTCCCCCAGCCTCTCCTGCTCCCACAGGAGCAAACCTTATTCCTAGGGATGCAGCAAACAGGTGTTATCCTTTTTAGCCTGTTTCATGCCCGTTACCACCCTCTCCTCCCCGCCAGTTCTCCAGGCTCTCCCTGCAGCCGTGGGGCAGGAGGGGACATCAGGGGCTCTCCCCACACCTGGAGTCAAAGAGTGTCCCGTCCATGAGTGTCCCGTTGTAGTGGTACCGCACGAAGTCCCCGGTCACAGCCCGGCGCTTGCAGGGCTGCGGCACCTCCAGGTGCTCCAGGAAGACGCCGTCCTTGGGGTTGTGGAAGTCCACCAGCAGCACGCTGAACACCAGCGATGCCTGCGGTGGGATCACGGTCCCTGGGGAGGGGACATGGCTCAGCCCAGACGAGGGTCCTGCTGCACCGCAGGGCCTCTGGGCAGGGCTGGGAGGGAAGGGGCCGGTATGAAGGGGTGGTACCCAGCTCACCATAGCCCTTCTCCCCATAGGCCAGGAATGGGGGGATGATGATGCTCCTCTTCTCCCCGGCGCACATGCCCAGCAGCCCCTGGTCCATTCCCTTGATCAGCCACCCAGTGCCCACGTAGGTGTCGTAGGTGCTGCCCTTGCTGTAGCTGGTGGGGGAAATGAGGGTGGGGACGGCTCCAGGGCCACACCAGCACCCCCAGCCGGAGTGGGGCCATGCCAGAGGCTGGTCTGAGGGCCATGGAGCTGCACCAGCAGAGCAGGGAGTGCCCCGTGCCCCAAGGCCAGGGGCAGTGCCCCGTACCTGGAGTCGAAGGGGGTCCCGTCCAGCAGGGTGCCGTTGTAGTGGTACCGCACGAAGTCCGAGTTCTCCACCGTGCGGTTGCAGCGCTCGGGTTTGGACACGGTGGTGACCTGCAGCTTGTCGTTCTTGTTCCAGATGTCCAGCATGACCACGTCAAAGTACAGGGTGGCGTCTGGGGGGATCAGCCCCGCTAAAGAGATGGCAGTGAGGACAGAGCACCTTAGGTGAGACCAGCACCAAGCCCAGGCTCTGCCCCCTGAAGCCCTCCCGAGCCCACCACTGCTCAGGGCTGCTGGAGACCCATCTCAGCCCCTGGGAAAGCAGCAGAGCCCAGGCTGGGGGCAGGACCCCCCTACTTCAGCACCACTTGCCCTGGCCGTGGAGTTGCCAGGTGGGCACTAGAGCCCTGTCCCTCATGACACCGGCCCCAGGGGGGGTTGCCCCATGCCATGGCCCCTTACCCACGCCGATGCTGCCGTAGCCCAGGTGGGGTGGCACGATGAGGTGACGCCGCTCGTTCACGCACATGCCCTGCAGCCCCCGGTCCATGCCCGTGATCAGCCGCCCGACGCCCACCACGCCGGCCACTGTGGCCCCTCGGTCATAGCTGGGGCGAAGGGACAGGCCCGTCAGAGGTGCAAAAAAGGATGAAGCTCCCAAAGCTTCTTGGGGGGGGGCAGAGTGTGAGGACAGGGCTGCCCCCTCCCCGAGGTGCAGGTAGCCCACCACAGCCCGTGAGCCCCTGTGCTGCAGGCAGAACCCACAGCTCAAAAACACAGATCCTGATGGGCTTGATCCTGCACTGCTGGGGGGCAGCTGCCCCTTGCAGCACTGGTCAGGGTTCCAGCCTGACCCTCTGCACCCCCAGAACCCATCAGCTGCCTCCCCAGGTCTCACCCACAGAGCTGGGCTGGAGGCCAGCAGCTCCCAGGCTTCCTGCTGCTTCCAAATCATTTTGCATATGGCACATTGGAGCTTTGTGCAGCAAGGAGGAAAGACAAACGTTCCGGCCTCATTTTCAAACTGCAGATTTGTTTTTATTTTTAAATCTTGAAAAACTCCAAGAAGTAAGTGGAGACATCTCAGATAAATTGAAATCCTTAATCCCCTTGTTTCTGTGTCCCCGGGGTTCTCCCCCTGCTCACAGTGCTGCAAACCAGGGGCTGCCCCAAGCTCAGGTCCCAGCCAGTGTGGGCAGAGCAGGAGCGATGCAGGGCCAAGGGACACTGAGTGGAGCAAAGCCTCCGGGGTAATGAAGGGTTTCGCCACTGCCACGTCTCAAAGTGCTTTAAGTGTTTTCCTGCCTGTGCAGCACAAGCAGATACATGTTCCTGAGTGCAGAACGCCCCATTAGGGCCAAATCCTGCCTGTGCCCGGGACAGGCTCCCCCACGGCACTGTGGAGCTGAGGGCATGCAAGGCTCCCCGAGGGGCTGGGGGGAGCTGGGGGACCCGGCGGGGCAGCCCGGGCAGGGGCTGGGGGAAGGGGCTGCAGCCTGGGTTGAGGCTTTGCTTGAGGCCAGGCCGGTCCCCCCAGGCTGACACGTGTACAGGGCTCCCCGGGTCCATGTGCTCACCCCAGCACCCACCGAAAGCCCTTCTTGGGGTCAAAGCTGGGGGATCTGGGCACTGTCTGGAGCGGGCAGCTGCCTGCCCTGGCCTGGCTGCCCCTTTCCCGGGGCTGGGGGACGCATGCGGGGTCCCCGCAGCTGCCTGCCCGCCCCGGGATGCGGGCTGGGGGCTGGGGGAGACATGCAGGGTCCCGCCGCAGCTGCCCCCCGCATGCAGCCGGCACAGAGCCGCGGGCGATACCTGGAGTCAAACTTTTTGCCATCTTTAAAGGTCCCATTGTAGTGGTAGCGAATGAAATCCCCCATCTGCGCCTCCCGCAGGCAGATTTTGGGGATATAGTATCTGTCTATCACCACGTCTTCCAGGGGGCCGGGGTTGCCCAGCGCCGGGGCCCCCAGGATGCCCAGGAGGAGGAGGAGGAGGAAGAGGCAGCGGCTGCCCGGGGCCATGGCCATGGCGCTGGGGCTGCGGCGGCGGAAGGGCCCGGCGGGGGGAAGGCGGAGAAGGGGGGTCCGGGACGCCCCTTCCCTGCCCGGGACGCCCCTTCCCTTCGCTTTCCCTCCCTTCCCTTCCCCTGCGCCCGCCCAGCCCGGCCCTCTTGGAATTTCTGTAGACGTGTCCGGGCCCCGTCGCGCTCCCCCCGCGCTCCTCCCTCAGTGCCGGGAACAGACACCGCGGGAGAGAACGATCCACGGCGGGAGGGGTTATTTTTCTGCCCTCTTTTGTTTTTCCTCTTTTTTTTCTTTTCCCCTCCCCTCTTTTTTTTTTTTTTTTTTTTTTTGCCTGGGCAGTTCCTCCTCCAAAGGAAAAGCTGACGGAGCTTTTAGGGAGCGTCTGTGCGGCTGCAGGCCCAGCCCCATGTCCAAGCGCTGCCGCGCCTCCTTCTCTTCCTCCTCCTCTTCTTCCTCTTCCTTCTCCTGCCACCGCCAGGTCATCACACCCAGCCCAGGATGCTGCTGCTCATTCCAGCAGTTTGGGAGAGTAAATGGAAGGAATTAAATGCTTTAATAATGCGTCTGCTGCTGGCGGAGCCTTTACTGAGTGTGAAACTCTCCTAACAGTCCTTCCCAGGCAAGCGCAGCCTCCAACACACACAGAGGTGTTGCCAAACATCCCTGTTGCCCCAAAACCATTGGCAAGAGCCCTCAGCAAGTTCCAGGTGGGAAATGCAACAGGCTGTGAGCCCAAACCCAGCTCCTCTGAGGCTCAGCACTGCCGATGAAAGCAAAAGCTCCAGCAAAGCACTGTTGGCTCCCTCACCCTGGACCTGGGGTACTCTGAAGCCCCCCAACACACCACACCGGGGCTGAGCAACCTCAGCACTGCTCAGAGCAGCTCAGGAGGACTCGAGGCTCTGCCCATGGCCTGACAGGAGGCCAGGCCTGGCTCAGACAGTGAGTGCTGGCAGGGATGGTGGCACCCCAGCCACGTGCGGTGCTGGGCACTGCCAACAGCCTCTGCTCCACGGGAGAAACCTCAGCAGCGTCCTGGCTACTGCCCTGCACTGTGACATCCCTCAGAGCCATTGTCCAGCTGGCGAGAAGGCACTGGGCTTGGCCCGGGGCCACTGTGGCCATGCCGAGGCCTGGCGTGGGACAGCCCTGGGGCCGGGATCTGGCACAGCGCAGGGCGTGTGGCCTCAGGCTTGGCATCGGCCAGCAGCGTGGCCACCTCCGGGCACCGCGGGCCTGGGGGGTCCCGCGCAGTGTGTTACCGAGCTCATCTCGCTCCGTGGTGCGCAGCGCTGGTCACCCCCCTTCCCGA